>NW_003215582.1:716196-717184 GCF_000006405.1 Perkinsus marinus ATCC 50983 | reverse complement strand
GCAGAGGACTGCTGAGTTGCTGGGCTATGGGGACTGGTTCCAAAAATATGGTCGAGTATGCTCGTCCTCGATTTGTAGAGAGTACGCCGAACCCGGAATTACCAAATGCGATCCCATGTCAACACTACATGTAGGAGAGCCATCGACAGGTCAGTCGAGTTATGGGTCTTCCTAGGCAGAAGCTCATAATGGAGCGTTTTCATGATTTACACGGTATAGGGTGATCGTGCGCGCGTGTTGAACTCGAATTGAAGTACTATAGCTTGTAACTTACAGCTCAGCTTCAGATTCTGATGCGGAACAGAACGAACCAGCCTTCAAAACTATTCTACAGCCAACGAGCACCTCGTCAGATCGCATAATGGTCATAATCCCACCGGAACTTCCGGTTTTGGGTCATGAAAACCCATGACCCAGAGGAATGAGAGAGGGTGGACGAGGTGGTCACTGCTGAGGTGCAAGCAGCACGCTGCAGTTGTTCACCTTGTCCACTAGGAGGGGGGGGTTCGCCTGGGTGCCCTCCAGTGCCTGGAGTCCAGTCGACACCTCTCTTGGGCGACCTCCGCATCCTGCCTCCGAGTCAAGGGGGCAAGAAATCACGACCTGATGATCCCCCACAGGATTTATATCAGTTCACTCATCTTAGTTGCATGTGATCAGTCTAGCGTCTATTGAAGCACTTTGCTTTCTCCTGCGTGCTTCATTGTGCAAGTTGTGTTCCTCTGTCGTCCAGGGTTTCAGTGAAATCCTGGACGGCAGAGGAACACGTCTACGCAGGCAAATTAGTCATCGTTTGTTAATTAGCAAATAACTGAACACTCTGTTGGACACGTGCAAGCATGGCGAGACCTGTCTGATCGGTGAATAGCATTGAGTAAATTGAAGTAAATTCATCGTTATGGGAGGGGAGTCAGATCACACGTTCACCAGTGTTCAGCTGTAGCCTGATGTTGAGCACACCTGGTGTGCTCAACATCAGGCTTGTCTG
>NW_003215582.1:695617-716096 GCF_000006405.1 Perkinsus marinus ATCC 50983 | reverse complement strand
GCAGCAGCAGCAGACAAGCCGATACGCAGTACCGAGCACCCATCCGTACGCTCAGGATAGATTGCAGTCATAATTTATGGGGAAAAAGCTGAAGACCAGCATTCAAGAAGCAGTTTAAAGTGAGGCCAATAGAAAAGCGGATATAGAATTCATATCACCTCCGACACTGCCTATCATTCTATTAGGTATGGGTGAAGGAGACATTGAAGGCATACAGGATCTACTCATGTCAGACTCTGACAGTCAGAGCCATGTGGAGTGCCCATTCATGGTGAGTTAGTTCGTCTGCGAGGTTCTCTGGAAATATGCCCGCTTTTACGAAGGTGAAAGCTAATCTCAGAAGTGTTTCGGAGATTGGCATATGCATATCTAACCACTTACACGCGAGCGTACTCAAAAGAAATGTGCCCCAGAGAAAAATAAGTCTCCCACGCCACTTACAACGGGGGGTGGAGCAACGAAGTCAAGTAGACTCTTCTATGAAGTAGGTGTCGGTCTCGCTACGATCTGCCCTATCATTGGACGTGATCAGATGCAAACACTCTTCCCGAAAGAGTGGGACAGCATACAGCACGAGGTCGGGAGCGGTGGAGGGGGTGATGGGGCTCGTATATTGCATGCGCACCTGTCCCACAAGAGGCGGCACATGCGAGAACAGAATATAACTCACATCGAAAACTCGGAATAACTTCGACAGGAAATGTCAGCGCAAGGTTGCCTGCCTCTTAATGGAGACACGGCTCAATGCATTGCTCGAGACCTTGCTGCCACACACGCCAGCAAATGGCATGCAGAATGTGAATTGTTGGAAGAATATCATTCAGTGGGTGTCACATATGTCTCGACGCTACCTTTGTGGTCTATCCTCTGAAATTTGCTGAACAGTTCATTATATTAGTACGTCATAGCCGTGGGAGGTTTCTACCAGTTTATTACTGTACGGTCCCTAATCGCATGATGGAAACCTACGTTCAAGTCTTGAAGTGGTTCTTTTGAGAATGAGAGATACTCTGACGAGATATGGAACTTTGGATTTGCTGGAAACTTTCCAGGGAAAGGCTTTATGTGATACCTGATAATGAACTGTATGGATTATAAGTGGACTTCACAACCGAAAAGAATGTCCAGCGAGGCGTATTAGACTATCTCCCAGAAACAATGCTAGGTAAGAGTTTTGCGGATTCGATGAGTCTTTGGAGCAGCGCCTCCGCAGGGTGTGAGTCGCTCAACACCAACCTCGATCATAAGAAGTGGTGTCGAGAAAAGCCAGATTGGAATACGGGTTGACAGCTTCCTGCATAAGCCTTCCCCCGGAGGAACTAAAACTGTGATTAGTGCGCTAAGAGCCTCCTATGGAGCTCACAAACATCTACAAACGACTCAACGTGACTAATACCGGAATAAAATATTCCCAATATTCCGAACATTGGATGCTACCTACAGCCAAATCTCGGGCGGTTGACGGTGCGACGAGTTGCCACTGGCAGCAGCGAGCAGCTTTTCCACTCGATGGATGGCCTTTCGAACTCACTTTTATCATGAGGGAGAACGGTAATGCTTCTGAACTCGGCTATGATGCTGCGGACAAGCGAACGCGAAGACTGGAAGGCATCACGTACCGCTAATATGGTCGAATTACCATCGGAAACTTACCAGCCATATTATCTGGTAATAACAGTTATTAAATAACTACGGTAGTTATTTAACCGGTAACCGGTGAATCCCTGCCATCATTGGTGGCGCACCAACTTGGTGTCACCAAGGCGGACAGGACGATGGACTAAGGCAAGATGACTATAACCCCGCTGAACACTTCAGCCTAGAGTCCTCTCACGAACGAAACCCGCGTGCCGCCTGTTTCAACTGCCAGGGTGACGTGAATAATCCCTGGCGATCAGCAATGTCCCGCCTGAGAATAATCCTCAGGCGGGACGTTGCTGGTGACGACGTCACGTCACCGTGACGTGGAGGCCCGTCACTGAAGGGTATAGTATATTCGGTATCCTGCATCGGAATGAGAAATATTAATCGGTCGACCCCGATCAAAGTTGCCAATGTGCATTGCTATCAATGTAGGCATGAAGTCCCTTCATGATGAAGGCTTCATCTGTCGTGGAGAGGTCCGAATTCCGGACTTCAAAGAAGTTCTCTTCGGTTGCACTGCGCCTTGGCGATTCATTCCTAGCGAAACAGCCTCTCCGAAACTTCTATGCTCCATATTACGAATTCGTGAGAACGTAGCGCGACCCGAGTTAGGACAACTAGCGATTTATAGTAGCGTCAACTCACTGAGACCCGTATCATAAAACTCACGAGAACAAAAGTCGAGAAAGCCCCAAAAACGAAGCGTACGACCGTAGAGAGGCCATGAGAAAAAGTGTGCTCCGGTAACCGGAGTCCGGTTCATATCGCGAACTTCTCGAACTCCTTCAGAACTTGAGGGTTGGCCAGAGCACTGACGTTTCTCACTTTGCGGTGATGGAGAACTTCACGAACGGCCAACTCAACAATCTTGCCGTTCTTGGTTCGAGGTATGTCAGTTACTTGTTCTATTATTCCCGGTACCTAGAGTCCAGCATACAACCTGGCTCTTCATGCGAGAGTGCGCTGCCGATGGGAACGTCATTGTCACTTACATGGTGACGAGTACAGCTCTTCTGGATTTCGCGCCTGATTTTCGCCCTCAGGTCGTTGTCGAGAGTGACTCCAGCATGAAGTACCACGAAGAGAGCAATGATCACGTCTCCACTACGAGACACACCGCAGCAAAGCGCTTCCGTAATCTAAAATGGTGAGTGCTCGATCTTGGGGTCGGGCATTATAGCTTCTCGAGGTGATTGCTCGTATAGTGATCATCGAAGAATCGACATTATCCTCACCTCAGGCATATGCTCTACGACCTTGTATATATCAGCTGTGCCGATGCGGACCCCTCCCGGGTTGAGTGTTGCATCACTACGCCCGAAAACTGCTAAACCCCCTGAAAATATACGGTGCATCTACGGACGTTTCGGTCTCGAAGGCCCACCCTCAGCATAGAGAGCACAGAAGTCGCCGTGGTACCACACATTCGGGCCAAACTCACTGTTGAAGTACGCCTCACGGTACCTGCAAGGCAGGATCTCTCGAAAATCTACTATTGTGCTCATATTCGTGCGTAGGGACGCTATCAGCTCTGCATCGCGGGCCCAACTCACTTAGTCTTGTTTGCGTCATCCCCCCAGAATCCCCAAGGTTGGGATGGGAAAGGCTTGGTACCTGAATCAGTGTATCTCACCGACTAAAACGCCGGCTATCGAGAAATTCGAAGAATAAGTGATAATCCCGCGTACACACGAGCTCGCCTGTAGCGCCTGGCCGAGCTGGACGCCCGGAGTCGTCCCACACCTCCACGGCCATGCCCAATCCACGACATTGAATTTGCCCTCGCCTGAATACAGCCAAGAATCGACCGAACTGAAATATTCAACCAACAAGCTGTGCTTGAATCATACGAGAAGGGAAGAGCTCAGAAGGATCGCACCTGACGACTCCATCCGGATTGCCCAGCATGAAGGTACTGATAATATCAGTGCCACCACTGATAGAAGACACGCATATGTGCGGCCAATGTCTGTACAAGAAATCGTAGTTCTCCGGTACCAACGGGGAACCTATGAAGCAGTACTGATATGAGAATATCCAAGAGAATCGTCAGTGCCGTACCCGTGCTGGAGATCATCCTAACTTGATCCATGTTCAGTTGCGAGAATAGCTTCGGATCTCGCTCCAGTGATTTGCGCAATGCATCGATGTATCTAAGGAAAGCCTCAATGAGGCCCCCCTTGCCATCCAGTCCCCACTTAGCCGAAACTCCGAAGAACTTGACGCCGTGCTTCTTACAAAGTTTTGGCAGAACAGCTGGGTTAGGACAGAAAGGATTACCATCATACCTGAGCATAGCTGACTCGAGTTCCAAGGAAACGATGTGAGCCTCACAGTAGAATCGTCGCCTCAGAAGCCAGCATCGTGGTAAGCCACTGCCACATCATCCATGCTGTCGTGGTATAGTAACTATCCAACAGAGACTGAAGGTGGCTCAGGTCGAACACCTGGTGAGGACCCTACAAGGCCTTATCTCCAGGACGGATATCGCAGTGCAGTTGATGCTCTTTCATCAATTGTAGGAGGCAACCATGCTTGTGAACAATGCCTGGCAAAGAGACAGGTCAATATAGCACCAATCGCTTGCTAGAACGTCGAAGTAGGTACCAACGACGCAGTAAGAGTAGCGAGGAAGAATCACATTTAGGCTTCCCCGTAGTTCCACTGGAGAACATTATAAAGACCGGGTCATTGAAGGCCGTCTTCGCATACTCGACTCGCCTCGGCTTGAACCCTCCCAAAAAGGCTCGCAGAGTCTGGTACGGTAATCGAGTCCTCTTTGCACCAGATCGCTTGAATGGAAGTACCTGACCAGCACGTACCAATGAACGATTGGAAAGGACTGGACCGAGTGAGATGCGCATAGCAATGCTGGTCCAGCAAACTGTTGTTACTCTAGAGTACGACGGTAGTACGGAGAAATTCTCACCACAACCTTATCCAGGTCATTATCGAACCCGAGTAGATGAACGATCTCTCGAGCTGTCGTAGCCACTTCTTCTCCCATCCATTTGCCTTTGACATAGTATCCATCGGCCAAGAATATCATCTTTGGGGATACCTACTGAGCCAGCTTATTGTCGTCACTCTTCTCAAGGCACGCGATCAACACTCAACTTTGGACCGAGAGCTCACCTGTTCGAATCGTTCGACCACGCCCGATGCTCCGAAGTCTGGTGACACGCTGCCTACAACAGGACGGCTCATGTATCGATTTCGAAGGTTCAGCTGATCTGACTCAGCTCTACTACTCCATATCGCTCCAAGAGATGCCAGAGCCAGCATGACTGCGATGGTCTCAGGTGTATTCGCGGTCACCCCACACACCTGCGCGATCATCATGTAGAAGACTCCTAATTCCTCCCATTCCTCACCCTATCGCCTTTCTGGATGCCCTTTGCGACGAAAGCTTGCTGAAGAATAGAGACCATCCCTCGTAACTCATGCCGGGTGATCGTTCCTGAGCCATAGGTCAAAACCCTCTGATGCTCGTGGCGGGATAGGAGGGCTCACTGGAGGCATGCCCTTCGCCATTGAAAATGCAGGCAACAGTGTTCTTGCTCGGCCGGAGGCAGTTTTCCGCCAGATTCACGTAGCTCCGTGGGAAAAAACAGGAGCCGACCTGAGAACAATCAGCACCGCTCTGCGCATCCCGATAGCGGGTCATCATCCATGCCAGGGAGGAACCCTGACGAGAGATCACCATGTCCTTCTCATTTTCCAGAGCAGCTGAATTCTTCTCTCCGATCATCCCAACAAAATCCCAACACACAGACCAGAATAAACCTGAAACACCACGATAACCAGCCTGGGGTGGTCGTGGAAATCTTGACCTAGGTTTTCCACAGACCACTTGTGCAATGCTTCGTAACCATCCACGTCACTGTCGAACTTTTGCTGGACTAGCTGGCGAAACTTACGCCTGAGTACCCAGTTCAGTGCGTATATGACCTCCAGGGGAGCATACATTTTTGTAGTGCGAGCGTAGCTCTCTTTTGGCCGCCAAAGCACTGGGGCACTCTCTGGGCTAGTCACGTGCTGTGAGACCAACTTCAGGCGTTCCATGTTCAGACCAAATATATGTCAGACCCGCTGCACCCTAGGGACCCTACCCACTGATGACATCACTACCCGGCCTTACATTGAGATTCAACGCAATAGATCGAGGTGAGAAACGTCCCTTTTCCAGAGGGCATCAGAGCGCATGATCGAACAACACCCACCAGTGAACCACATCGTGGTTCCCAAGACAGCAAAGTTTGCTGAGCAAAAAGTCTTACAAAGCTACTACGTCGACACTGAAAGCACTGACCCCACCGAGAACACTATTATCATTGCTTTAAACAGTGAGGCTGACTTACTCTGAGACAGTCTTCCATCTCGGCAGGAACAGACCTCAAGAACTACAAATAGCAGTGTCGTTCTGCAATTGCTCATCAAATGGCGAGCTAAGACCAAGACGTCTGTGAGGTTGATACAGAAACAGCGCACTGTCCCCACAGACACAGCTCCATTACTCTCCACCACCTCTTCCCGCAAGCTCAACAAATTGCCAAGAGTTTCTCTCCATAAAGCCACACACAAAGAAACTACCACTTCACATGGAGTACTAGAACCCCCCATCAGCAAGCTTGCGCACGTCAAGTGTTGAGTTAAGCGCCTCTCCAACAAATTTGGTTCAGCCACCACCAGATTACCGAAACCTCATCACTTATTGTTGCCCATGCCACAGTGAGCACAACACGAAGAGTGTACATGAGAAATACAATTTGGTTTGAGGGCTAGGCGATGACAACTGCGACTCGGCTCAGCCGAGTCGGCTGCTTCGACGCAAAGGATGACGCCATGGGCGCCCACGCCTACCCGACGAAACCGAGCGAGTATAAAAAACGTGACGATTCAGAGAAAAACAGAGATCGTTGAAATACAAAATGTGAGACACAACCTACATTAAAATGGTCTCTTCCAATGATACGTCAGAAGCAGCATACGATCCGGTCGTATCTACCTCACCATACACCAACTCTTCCACTGGACTGCCAGAGGATTCGAAAGGTTTACAAGTGATGACAAGGTAACTCTTCAGATGAACAGACTCGTAGATCCACTCTTGCTTGGTGTGTCCGAACTGTCTGCCAGGACGGCCATGTTCGAACCACAATGAAAACTTTGACCGAAGAAAGAGAGCCCGTCGGAGGAAGGATACGGACTCCGTCGAATCTTCGAGGAAGCTGAGGAGTTCGTCGTTACCGTCGAGAGCAAACCAGCCGATACGGTTCCCGAAGAGGAGCTGCTTACAAACAGCACGAGTAAAATTGTGCGGATGACCATCAGTTCTTCGGGAGAAGTATGAACCGATACCCTTATAAAACCCACCATACACTGCACCAAATACCGGCACCGGGTCATCAGCACCCATCGCAACGAGAGTAAGATATGCATCTACGGTACGCATCATGGTTTCTGCGTTTGACTCTGTGATGGATGGCAACCCAGCCTTCCACTGAGACATACCGTTCGCGCACCTGTCGACATAACATTCGATTCAGCACCAAACAGTCCGTGGCTTACCCTATCACAACCTTGTTGATTCCGTGTACGAAATTGTGGCCTTGGCCATTGATATAACATGGAAGGTTTGGAGCAGCAGCAAGCTCGTCGATGTAGATACCACCAAGACTTGAGTATTTACGTCTGATAAAAAAGGCAACTCTTAGTTTCACCACCTGTCGATTTGCAATTTCGACTCCACATTAATGAACGGGAGACTGAACACAAGCTTCCCAATGACTCACATCATGTCGCTGCATACTCCTTCTATGACGGTCGACCAGTAGAAGCCGTCCGGATTAGGTACACCGAAGGAAGTGCCAGACCCAAAGTCCTCCACAACCACATCATCGGTCTCATTGCGACAGGCATGCTTTGACTCAACATAGTCCTTCCATTCCGGCAGTTGGACATCAAAAAGCCTCCCGTTGATATAAGGGAACACTCGCACGCCCATGTCCAATAGCTCGTCGACGGCATCGCCGAAGTTTGGTCGGGCAGGTAAGTAATGCGGGTAGTGGGTGTCGAACCCGCATGCAGCATCGGGACAGTCAGTGTAATTATCCCCATCATCATACCCTAGATTATCCCATTCATACCAGTGTAAAGCGATCTCAGTCTTGTCGCCAACTAATCTACGAAGTCTCCTGATATTATCGAGTACACGAGCTGGCTGACCGCCGAGCTTAGCGAAACCATCTGTTGGTTCCCAGTGGGAGTTGACCCATAGAGCGCCTGGCGCATCATCAAACCATGTCCTCTTCTTAGGACCAGTAAATACCGGAACAGCCCAATTACGATATATCCGGGCAACGTCGAGCCAGCCGCCCTTAGTTACTCCAACTATTGTCGGGAACGGCGTTCGATAGGGCAGTGTAGCTGGGTCGTATCTTGCACGTAACTAAACATCGGTTACCGATGCGACAGTCGAAAATCAAGAGAAGCTTACCTTAGTAGCGACCGAGAATTCCGTTCCCTGGCGATTTGACGAATAATCCTTCAGAAAACCAGCTCCATCAAAAGTCATGAAAAAACCGGTGTCACCGTTGCTCAGCTCAGATATCAGTATTTGATAACTCGCAGCAGCTCCGTAGTCCATGCGTTGCTCACAGGACTCAGAGATACAACTCATTCTCCGACCATAACCGTGAGGTAGAATTACACTATCAACGCTGTGCTTGCTAACCAGGCCCGCCGTAAGATTCCAAGATGTGACCTTGGCGAGTTCATCGAAACTAGCAAACTTCCCACAATGACTGCTTCCAGAGACTCTGAGAAAGACCTTTGACCCGGTCACAGCATGTAGTGGCTCTGATAGTAAAGTGACGTTGTAGCTGAGCACCTGGCCATCATCTGAGATGAAGCATGCCCACCAGTCAACGCCTGAGCGATTTGCGGACGAAGCATTTAGATGATACTCTAAACCGTTGGAGACTATTGAAGCACTCCAGGAGATGTTGTAAAATGAAGTCCGGAGATGACTTGATAGGACGATACTTTCAATTGAAGCCATGATGAAAACGAGGAGATGGCTGGCCATGATACACAAAAGCCTTAGGTGACTGAGGACACAGGGACAGTCCCTATTTCTATCACGACAATACAAACGTAAACGAGTGATGGAGGGAACAAGTCTGGAATACTGCCAGCAAACAACGCGTTCCGCAACTGTTTCCAGCCAACCTTGAAAACCACTGCTGCAGATGCCCGTAAATGCTCAACGCAACAGCACAGTTGAGCCGAGACGCAGCACTGTACTCGCGTACACGGCAATAAGGAGAAATGATAAATTGATCATCTATCGCACAGACAACGTTTTACGCATAAAAGTTTTACGCGTGAAGTGCTCAAAAACGACTCATTACGCGTTGTGTAGTGCGTAATGTGTACTACGCTAGTGCTTTACACAACCGGAGTGCAATTTCAGTAGAAGTCTATTCATGAATCGATAACGGTCAATACCGTTTGTGCAGAAGTGTTCGTAGACAATAAACTTAATTGTGCTTTAAAAGCACGTGATTACCTAGCGGCCGTGCTAAAGTTCCGCACTTGTGAACATTCCGCAGCGGAACGAACTCCCTACCGAGAGGTGCTAGATCCGACGACCTCCGCCCGTGAGACAGCAGTGCTACTTCGCAGGAGCCCACGACATACTGATGGATAGAATGGGTATTACGGGAAATTTGAATGACGACAGGCGTCACAAGGTAGTGCTATTTTTGTGGATGAGGCGTGTCTGTATGCTCATTGAGAATTACTCGCCCTCCTGCACCATTCGAATGGGTGTCTGCAACATCATCAGTGCAGTCATGGTCACAAGTTGCTCGAAAAATGGACTATAAAAGCAACACCAGCCTCTGCTTCCAGGAAGTTCCTGGTCTCCACATCTCTTAAGTGACCGCCGAGATTCCGTGCCATTCTGAGGTCCAGGATCTGAATAGCACAGTCACCTGCTCGACCACTCGATCTGACTCTAAATCACGTCTTCGGGCACAGCCTGTGTAAACAATCGAAGCGCTCGGATGAATTCGAGGATTCCATAAACGTCGAGCCAGGGAAGCCAACTCGGGAAAACTCTTTACTGAGTTGCAATGGACGAGCGGCCTATGATCACTGGTGCAAACCAGGGGGATCGAGATAAAGTCACTACCCGGATTTGAACCGGGGTTGTCACGGCCACAACGTGACGTCCTAACCACTAGACGATAGCGACTATACATTGCATATTCCTAGACGGCTTCCGAGGGACTTAACATCTACTCTTACAACATACGTGTAACGGATTCGTTCTCATCGCTGATATTCGTCTTCCTTAGATTTCTGTTGTGATCCTAAAAACCCTGCTTGAGAAAAAAACCCGAAAGTTGCAACATGAAAACCACTTTGAGGATATCAAATTTCCGAAACTCAATGCAATCGCAGAGACTTGTAAAATTTGGAGAAATGACTAGATAAGACGCTGTAGCAGTCTTCAGGTCGGCCTCTGCACCAAGGAAGCCAATCCAGCGAGTCGTTTGAAATGCAGAACGAGCTAATTCTACGTCGGTCGGGTCAGTTTCGTCACGAAACTTTCGTGTACTGTACTTCCTCGAAAGAATGGTATTGGAATGGAGCTGATGAAGTGGAACGTTATCGATCATCCCCAGCCGGAACGGCTATATGTGAAACTTAAATGCCAATCCATGGACTTCATCTCACACAAGCGATACCATACCTTCCCCTTCGGCTCACAATGGGGCCGATATGCCAGAGATACGAACATGGATTGGGAAAGTGGCCATCATTCACATTGGCATTAAATCTAGCAAGCTAATATACATGGCATATCGGCCCCACAGCGAAAGCGGATTTCCTAACGGTATGAAAACAGGAGTCTTCAAGTACTCCGACGAGAGTTGGAAATTTTGGAGTCGATTGAAATTTCATAGATGCGAAATTGGAGGTTCTACGGCTGGAATAGATACGCCTATTCTACACTCGTAGTAGGAGGTAACATCCATCCCGCTTATCTCCGCGGAATTGATCATCAATTATTGATGATGAAATGGATGAAGCTCATGCTACGGACAACTTGTTCGATAGGTGTAAATGAGCGAAGATGGTCTGCAGAATGGACGAGCTCACTAAATATGCGAGCGTTATGAAGTCCAGACACCTTGCTGCAACCATTGTTCCTTTCCCAAAGAATATCCCTGTCATCACTGACCAAGCCAAGAACATGAGCTGGAGAAAGGGATATACCCCGAGACAAGCCTCTGCAAGATGACCAAGACCAGGAGTTGTCTGTGAATCGACATATCTTTACGAAACACTGACCCGCTATCACGCTTGAAATCATACATACGTAAAACAGTTGAGAACTGTTGGAAAAGGATTATCACTCGGTCCCTTGCAAGAGCTCGAGCACCTGTGCCTGCACCTCCTCAGGCAGTGATGCTATCTGCTCTGGCGACAGGTTACCAAGCGCGACCATGATACTTTCGGTATCAGCAGCAACCTTGGAAGCAGTGAGGGCCGATATCTCCCGGGCCAGATGATCAAGCTTGTTGTCCGTAGGCGCCTCTGGAGTGGTGGCTGGGAGCTGTGAAAAGGACCATCAGAAGGATCTCGACAATATACTGCACTATCCTACCACTGTTTGAAGGCCTACTGCGCCTGCACTTTGTTGAGCATAGAAAGGCATAGGTTGTACTGCCGACTCTGAGGCTGCAACTGCACCTTGTGTCCTGATCTGTTGCAACCTGTCTTTCGCTAAGCTCACCTGAAAGATGAAATAGCTGTCCATTATGAGCACTTACAGGACCCTACCTCATCTGCAGTAAGAGGTAGGAGACGTTCCCCTGTAGTCACACCTAGAAGATAGTGTGCATGGATGAGAGCTAAGGATAGGTTAGGGTCCTCATTGAGGAGCTCCTTTGCCTTATCAGGTGCCTAACATCACCATACTCCCTAACGCTGTACTTCCAATCTCCACTACATGATAGCAGAGATGATGGACTCGATGGAGCGTATAGAGCAACTGAGTTGCCGTTAGATGATTAAGGAGGTCGTCAGCCACATCCATAGCGTTACGAGGCTCTTCCTCATGGGCAGCAGATCCCAACGAGGGATGCGCCTCGTCCGCACGACCCGGACCGGACATCGAATCAAACTGATACTGAAGTGAATCGGTCGCGAAATGCATCATTGATATGGTGACAGCAGTATTCCCTGCAATCACTCATGCTCAACAGCACTTTCCTTTTCCATACAGTGAAAAACATCAACTACAAAAAGACCGTTCACGTGGTCGGCTTCCTCATTTTAGAAATGAGAACACTGCTGCTGGTAGGTCTGTGTCTCAAAATGAACAAGAGGGACGTGTCGTAAACCATACTGAAGGGAGGATCGATGGGCATCGTAGTAGACTTCACCATAACCGCTGCCGCCCAAGGCTCAGTACCTTGTTCATCCCTTGTGGAATACAGACTCAACTCGCAGGCCCGAACTCATCTAACTGCAGTCTCCATCCAATACCAAACCCATACCAATCAAACTTTCTTGTCATATTTCGCGCACCGTATTCCGTTTTCAACTTGGAGGAAAAAGGACTGCCTTCCTTGTTGTGTTGCACACCTCCACACCAGACGTCGAAGTCACGCGTCACGATATCATCGACAGATACTCCCTCATACGACAAAGCTACAATAGCATCGTAGTCATCATGACCAGAAGAGACCACTGCCGGCTTTACCTTACCATCAACGTAGTAATCGCAGCCTTTGTATCTATTATTCCCATATTGGTTCCGCCACCATGATGTCAACCGTTAGAGGCGCTTCCCCTTGTAGGGATTTAGAATCAGCCTCCCGAGCGAAGGTCAGAAGCATTCAGGCAAAAGCTCATCCAGCAAAACAACGGTGAAAGCATCAATAAGATTCATAGGAACCCTAACCATAAAAATAATGATACAGCATCCCTGAAAGTGAAAATGCCGACACAATGTCATCCGTCAGGATCACCAATTGAGCCAACTCTGCCAAGTCCAACACGATGCAGTATTAGTCGAGCACGTTATGAAAACTCATTCGAATTGTAGTTAGATGAGCTGCATAACCCTCTGTTGCCTAGGAGCATGTCAATCAGCGTTCAACCGAAAGGCTTTTCAAACGTGATATCATTCGCTCAAACAGCAATGGGTATTACGACAGGTCATCACTTCAATGCCTCCACCACTTGAGTAGCAGCCTCATCCATATCCAGTTCACGAAGACTTTTGAACGGACGAGGCATACCCACTAGGGATAGGACCTCTTTGCCTCCATGAACCTACACAACAACGGCATCGCGCATGGAGGTCGACCTTTGAGTATGACCTTGACTGCAAAGGTCCCCTTCCTCGGTTTGGCCAAGCCGTTCTCGTTAACTACTACGGTAGTCCCTGGACGACGCGCTTCTAGCGCCACACCAAGAGCTGCCGCACTGCGTTTGAAGATACCTCAGCTCTTGCATGCCTCGATCAATACATCCGCCTCTTCTGGATCCTAAATACGGAAACCTCCGAGAAGACAGTGAACAACGACATCACTCACCACTTCAATTGCCGCAACAGTAGCAGCAGCTTTGGCTTTGGCCTTACCCTTAGCTTTCGCCTTGGGCTTCACAATCGCCTCCGATCCTTTCTTCTTTGCTGGCGCTATAGTGACGAAGCAAACTGAGCTACTACAGTAGACATCCCTCCATAACGCTGAGCCAACCCAACCACGTAGAAACTTTATCATTCTCGCCTTCGGCCACGACAACGTGTGTGGACGTAGGCCCAACACACATAGCTTTGAGCACTGCCTCTACTTCCTCTGATGTAACCTGCTCTATCCCGTGCAGCCCTCCAGGCTTGTCCAACATCGCCAAGATGAAGGCATTGGCGGTTTGCAGCTGCGAAAGTTGCCCCATCACACTGGCCTTAGCTCTGGCCAAGGACGACTCATCAACCTTTTTCATCCCTCGAATCACCCGTAGGGCCTCTGTCACACATTGGGCGGCATCAGTTGGATCAGTATGGACCGCCACCGTCCAATGGCCCGCACCAGTAGAAGGGCGATCTGGTACCAAGAACGACCCCCGAGCATCGTATGTAAGTCGAGTCTCCTCCCTCAGCCTCTTGAAGAGTGCTGCATTGAGGATATCCTCTGCCAGTAGGGCTACCTGCCACCTTGGGCGCTCCTTCATACCTCCCCCTAGGAGTACCAAGGCTCGATCGTCAGCGACTTTCGGTAAGCTCACCCTCTGCGGAGCATCAGTCTTTGAATCAGCCGCATTAGGCAGCGTTGCAACAGTCTCATCATCCGCCTGCCCTTCCACCATCTTCGATGATCCAAAGAATCGATCAGCTGCCGAGAAGGCCTCCTGAGGGCTGTCGAAGTCGCCGACCATATCAATCTCCAGCTGTGAGTCGTCACCCCAAGATAGCTCCTTGGTAACCTCTTGGACCTGGCCCAAGCTCTGTGGCTCTCTGAGCACATCCGTGCCAGGGTACATTCTGCTCACCAGCCTATCGAGCCCCTCTCGTTCAAGAGACAGGTCCCTACCGGACTGTAGGGCCTCCAGGCTCGCCAGAGCCTTGGCGATATGGACCGACCCCTTAGCACCCGCCTTAACTTGCCTTCCCAGCACATACTTGAGGAATTCCAAGGCAGCCTGAACATCTTTAGCCCCCGATACACTGATTTCGGTCCACTCTAGTGACTGACCCATCACCGGTTCGCTAAGTGAGTGCTCCTTCATGAAAGCATCAACACTGCCATCAGCTGTCTGCCACTGAGAAGCAAGAACATGGCTGGCGACGGTTGCATGAGCCGCACTTCGAGCTCTCAATGCTCCTCCTGGCCACCGTATACGTACACGATAGCTCCCAGGCTCCCCCGCCGACTGCACCACTCGTACTTTCACTCCAGTGTCTAAGCGGGTACTGTAGACTCCGTCGTGTTTGCCTATATCGAGTACACGTGGTGCTGAGCTCTCATCATCCTCCAATAGGCGATGACAGTGCAAGGCCAGAGGCTGAGGCCTTGGTCCCTTCTCCATAGAACCCTGACGTAGGGCCTCTAGAATGGCGGCTTTCGTCCAGCCCTTGCCAGTTGCATAAACCCTGAGCCTCTCGTCCAACAGACCACCGAAAACTCGACGTGCCCCCTCCATCACTTCCATCGGGTTCACTTCCTTCACGGTCTCCTTGGCCAGGCCAGTCGCGTCCTCAGGGGCCACTGGCGTATGACCCAGTAACATGAGATCCATCGGCATCTGTAGCTGCTCATCACTACTAGCATCTTCCATATCAGCCAACCCCTTCACATAATCCTCCCCAAAAACTCTCACTTCCTCCCTTGCCAATGGACTAGAGCACACATCAGCTACGATCCTGGCCGCCTCTCTCACGCCGAGCTTGGCTCCTTCCACTGTCGTACCACAATCTTATGCTACTCACTCTACAGCCCTCCCGAATGCTGTCCACACAGTCGGCCTCGGGCCACGACCGGGACCCCCATACCCCTGCTCGCCCTCTGAAGTCTCGAAGCCACCGCTCGTATAGCGATGTCCTCTGCTACATACTTCCTCATGTCGGCCAAAGTCCGCAATGGATGCACTGGCTGCTTAGACATCAACGTTATGCGACCCACAGCAGAATTCTGCGACTGGGAGTCTATGCGAATAGTCGGAGCCTTAGGATGCCACTCATGGTACACGGGCTTACGTAAAGCAGCAACACCTGCTTCGACAGCTTGAAATTTCCGATCGATTTCAGAAATGACTTCCTCCTCTCGCCCGTTAAGATCCCCAACGATGAACAATGTGCTATTGGATGGTCTGAACCACTTCTTGTAGAAGTCTTTCACTTGTCCCACCGTCCATCCCTGTACTAGGGTAGAGCTCCCAATAGGAAACTGCGTGCCCAATACATTTTCCCTATGCAGGGCCTCTAACGCCGCACACTCTTGGGCATAGTCATGCGTATCCATCTGGGCCTTCTCACGCAGCACCACCAGCCTTTCCCTCTCCACTACATCCCTATTCAACTTCGCCTCAAAGCCCGCCTGTCGCAGTAGTTCAAGAGCAGCCCCAAGGCCTTCCGCGTTAAGGACCACAGTCTCGAAGCTAACATGATGATAATCCGTCTCGGCATTACTCTGTCCTCCCTTCATGGCCAGTGCCGCCCTCTCCTTATCACAGCCCATGAAGGCAGCATGCTCTACAAGATGTGCCATCCCCTGCTCCCCTGCACTCTCATCCCGACTACCAACATGAACCTCCAGTGTTGCATGGACTGACTTCCCACCAACATCCTTATGATCTTGAATCACATACTGCAACCCGTTACTAAGGGTACCGACCCGAACAGCTGGATTCCTAGGTAGAATAGGTGAAGGCTCGACGATCGGAGCAGCTGCCTCAACAGCACTACGACGACTAACCCCGTTGCCCTCCCTACTCCTCATCAGAACTGAAGACGTTAGTACTGCAATACCCACGCCCAAGACCATGAGGGAGATTGGATAGCCATAGGATGTTCTCTTCGAGCCACTGCCATGCTGAGCTCTCAAGTTAGTGGTATACGGCCTACTGTAAGTGCTCGCTACGGCGGACTGTGGCACAGACGTTCGAGGTAGCACAAAGAGAACCGGCGTGATAAGCTGGATGGCAGCATAAAGGCAGACCGAGAGGACCAGTAGGCTGTAGACTGGGGACGACCGACTTCGGCGAGTATGGCCACAACGATCCGCTATAATGAGACTCATGAAAAAACCCTGAAGGTTTTATGCGGCTCTGGCACTGAACCCAACCATCTGTCACAACTGACAAACTCTGAAACGAAATGCACCTACTACTTTGAACGACTCTTAGGCTGATACTGATAATGAACAGCACCACTACGTGTCATCATGGGTCACTTATACAGAATTGACCAGGGCTCTCACTCATTGAGGGAGGCCGTGGAGGACGAGTTCAGAGCAACAGCCTCGCGGAACAGATCTCTATAACAAATAACAATAAGACTGAAGACCCACCCGGGCCTACCGTAGTTCCGCCTTGGCTGCCTTGCCACTTGCCAACGACTTAGCCGAACGACGCAGTCTATCCTTCACTAGAGGATCCGCCCCGTGGTCCAATAGGAGTCGACACACCTCAACGTGGCCAAAGAATGCCGCGTGGTGCTGATGATGATGATAAATACACTCTCTGAGGTGTTACATGCAAAGAGAACTCACTAAAGGCGTTTCGCCCCATTTGGTCAAGGCTTTCATGTCAGCCTTATTCTCCAACAAGATCTTAGCCAACTCCTCGTTCCCTTGCCAACAAGCAATCTACTTGGCGGTTCGAGAGGCATAAGGCAGTCAGAAGCCACTACATGCAGGGGAGAGAGACCCCTCTTATCCTTCATAGCCAACAGCTCCGAATGCTCCTCACAGAGCTTCTCAACGAATGTCAACCTTCCAACTTCGCACGCCCTAAAACTCCTTATCCTATGCCGCACTCATGCCTCTACTACCAATGCAGAGTTGTCCATTCCTCCTTATCAGTAGCATGGACATCACTGAGCGGCAAGAGCAGCTCAGCAACAGCCAAATGGCCCTGTTTAACAGCCACCATCAATGGTGTCATGCCTTCACTATCCGCTTGGTTGATCTGATGCTCCTAACCATATTCACAAGTTACCGACGATGATTGACACGATGCTGGCTTCTGCGATATTGACTAAAGTACTATAATAGCGCTTGTAGGCATTCCAAGGCACGAATCACTCTACACCATAGCAGTGCAGTACTACTACAGCGCCAATTAAATATGGACCCTTACCTTAGTGCTGATCAAAGCCTTCACTTCGACTACATCGCCCCTGAAGGCAGCCAAATGCAGGTCATTTGGTCTAATCCTAGCATCAGCTGAGGCCCCTGCACCCTCCATAAGCTCGCCCCATACAGCATCCTCCTCTCCATAACCACCCGATGCCGTAGAAGGCGTTGAATCAGCCGTTACTGTCTCCTGCTGGTGCTGCTGGCTATCACCCAACTTAGCCACAATACTACACCCTCCACCGCTCCCCATGGTGAAAGCCTGATCATTCTCAGCAGTTCCCACTGAGTCCGAGGGTCTCGAGATCTATCACCTTATTGGATTCAATGTCACTCAAGACATCCTTCTCGTCCACCATCTCATCCTCTTCGTTGCTCTTACTACTGCCGCCAAGCCATCCACAGGAGGTCCCATAATCATTAGGGGATACCACCGCGTGAGACGCGAGAGAGAAGCCTCCAATACCAGCACCACAAATAACCTATACCACCAGGCTCACTACACCCAAAACCGTATCAAAAGCACTACCAAGGCCATCGAAGATCCAGCCTCAGAACGGCTGCCGGTGAGCAACATGTTGGCCGTTAGCCGGTTCCACCTATACATCCTGATCTGCCTCTGTACATATCGGAAACCCGATTGGCGAATGAACATGGGCAAACGACTGCAAGAAGCTGCGGCTGATAACAAGGAAACTATTCCCAACACATGCTTCGCTCCGCTCGAGACCGTTTCATGTTGTGCATTTAGTGGGTGCGAGATTCTGCGGTCACTTAAGCAGATCGTGAGGCCTGTCACATTGGGCCCGGGATACTCTCTGCTATGTGCACGCATGCAGTAGCTCTCCCTGCGTTGAAAGGTTTCACTCGGGCATCCCTTTAGGGCAGAATGAAGATATCTACTACGCATCAACGTGAGTATGTATTCATCTTCAGATCGACGATCGAGCAAGAATCGTAGCTACTCATCTCTATACACGCCCTTGAACAAGACTATGGTGCATCCCAATGCAGAATGGAGACTGCAAGAAGGATTCGGATCAGAAACTCTTAGGAACCCACTGCTCATTCGAGCGTATCACTTCCCGATGTCCTGTTGATAACCAAACACGCATGAAGAGGTCTAAAGTGTGACATAAGAGTAACACGTATAGATCATGTTTCAAGGTAGCATACACGCACATGTTCTGGTAAATCGGCTATATTCACTCGTCCATTACCGATGTAAATGTCCACATAATCTGATATAGAACGTGCCTCATAAAGGAGTAGGTCAGTGGAGGGTGGTACATCGGTAGCTTCCTCGACAAGGGTCCGGAAGGAACGACATCGCTTGAGCCTCCACGCCCCCAAGGTTAACACCACGCTCCAGTTTGAGATGACCGTCTCCAAACGGGCCTAACAGCCACAAAACATAACGACGTGATGGGCGGTGCTGCACTACCCCAGTTGGGACCCCAGGAGTTTCTAGCCAGCCAGTAAGGCAGTTCCTCCCCTGTGTTGGAATCAGTCTCAGTTCCCCAACCCACAATGGTCAGAGCATGGTTAGTGTAGCCCCAATGGTCATAACCTGAGGTACTGATGTTGTGATACATATAGCAAGCACATGCGGAGCCCACCAATGGCCTCAACCTTTGCTATCCGGAAGCCTCTACCGAACTTCGTGAGGAGAGACTCCAACGATTCGGTGAGAGTCTCCTTATCGGCTTCGAAGGAGCCGTGTATACGCAAGTGTACGTCCCCGTCCGCCTCTGGCTGCTTGCCTGGTGCCACGCTCAGATGCCCTGAAACAGAGCAAGCTCGTCATTCAGGACGACAAGGGCGATGGCAGCTCCTCATAAGCTTCTTACGTAGCAGAGCCTCGTCCTTTTCAGTGAGGAGTACATTATGATCTCGCAGAGGAACATGGTTGAGCACTTCCATGAAGCCCTTAGGGGCATTAGCCACATAAATTTCAACCTGTCACGAAATACTGTATGCCATCCAACCTTCCTATTTCGCCTACTAGATCCATTGTACTCCCGTCAGACTCCACGTGATGAACTCCATGTGATACTACATCATTAAAGAGTGTGGGGTTGAGACCATTAGGGGCCTCTATCGCCACTTGCATCGGTCCATGCCTGAGCTCACAGCCTTCCACTACTACCTCTCCAACATGCTTACACATAGACATGCTGCATCATCCTCGCCATGCTACAACGACCATAGAATCCCCCTGAGAAAGCCCAGCATACACACTGTTGATACTAGTGTTATTTGATGTTGCTGCACACTATGGCTGAAGCAGTACTCTACCTTTATAGGTGCCTTCTTTGACATACCACACTTTCGTCTCATCATTGAAACACTCGGCTTTGCATCTACCATCGCCGGACACGTATCTTAGAACCGCAATCTCAACCGTGTAGGACAACAGTGCCCTACGGCATGCATCGCTCTGTTGTTATACCCGTTACGAGTAGGTCGAAACCGACTGAACCTAGCGTACTACACTTCCACAGTGCTCTACTACAATCACTCGAGGCCTACCAGGGAACCCTCCATTGCAGGCTTGAGCAGTATAGCTACACGAAATAATCTGAAAGGAGGCAGACGATGCCCCGTCCATGATGGGCCACCATTTTACCACTTACTCCTTGAGGAGAAAGTTCAAAGTCATCTGGTATGGGGATTCCCATCGCCTTGAAGTCCTTGTATATAGCGCCTTGTACAGCAGCCGCAATAGCCATAGCATAGCACCCCCCACAGGGACCTTGGCTCCTCACTGGACCTGCACAAATCTCTCCAAAAAAGCTCATCTCTCGAGCCTTCGATTACTGCCGTAATCTCCGTAATGGTCCCTGAAGTCGTAGATGCTCGTACGTCCTCAGGAAGGGTGCAAGGATATTATCAGCTTCGAATATTCCTCCGTTTGGCACAGTTCAAGTGCCGATCCGAGCGCTGACACCATCCAT
>NW_003215582.1:638469-695517 GCF_000006405.1 Perkinsus marinus ATCC 50983 | reverse complement strand
CTACGATACAGAAGCTCAGGATCACTGCAGCTTGCCGGCCTCACCGTTTCCCCTTCATTCCTGTATAGCCCAGTTGTCGTTGGCTCTCGACCTGACCGGAAACACATCCCCTCAACAAGACTCGCAGCTGCTCCTACCCCCTTCACATGAGGCTGGACCTCCCCCACGTCCCTCATAGGCTCCATTACAGCGAACTCCGGTGCTAATATCTTAGTCGCATGCCCAGAGCCGCCCTCCCTATGAGACACTGCCAAGCTGTGTACCTAAGACACCATCAGCAGCAATATGAATCCCCAATTCTCTAACCCTCCTAACCTTATTGGCCTCCTCTGCGTCGACTTTCCTCGCCCAAGCACAGCCCTGCTTAGACCCGTCAATCGCGGACCAGAAGCCAACAAGCGTTCGGCCGCAGTAGGAAACATATCCCTCTGTTGTACCATCCCTGACATCTCAATCAAGGCAGGCAATTATCATCCGCACGATCAGCCGCTTACGGCGACTCAGCGTCTTCAACTCCACCGCATTCCCTCTCCCCTGTACACCGGTAGTGAACGAACAAATCTATCTTCCTCGGGACTAGACAGGGACACAGAACTAGAGTCTAGTCAGAGGCGAGTGTGTTCTGTCTAGTTACTAGACAAGCCGCTTACTGTCGTTAGATCTAGGATGGTTGAAGTTATCAAGTACTATAAACTCGTCGTAGCCCATGGTCCAATGCCCCAACTCCAGTGTGCTATCATCCGCATCCATCACCTGAGACCCGACTGCTAGAGGGCGCCCCTACCCACAAGCCCACCATCAAGTGGTGAGCATCCTTCTCCCCATAAACGTCTTCCATCTTCTGTGATAGGGACAGTTCAATCTCTATTGGCTCCCCATCGACGGACATGCCTATACACATAGTCACACAAGTATTTCAACTACCCCTACCAAGGATCTCATTAAAGTCCTCACTAGTCGGTCTTTCCCGCCGCATAAGTTCATCGATCTGAGATCAACTACTCTGCACAACCGAACGAGTCACCAGTACCTTCTGGCCCACAGCCAGATTGCCTTTGTTAGAATTAATAGCTGTATATCCGCAAAAGTTGCCGCCAGTATCAGCCCTCCAGTCAGGCACTGGGCCCTTCAAGAAATACAGTCGCCACTTGCCTAACACAGCGAGGACCATTAATCCTACTACCACTACCACTCGACAGACCACCTCGCGAGTCCTCGCGAGTACAATGGCTCGGCAAATCAGCCACTACTCGTTTCACTACAACTGCTGTTGCAATGGCAGAAGCCAACCATCGCATTATCAAGGCAGAGTAACTTCCACTGACGCTCCCTCTAAGAGACCCTTCATGCCCTCTATTGATCAGGTCTCACCCCGGCGCCACCGTACTCTATTAGGAACACAAAGACCCTTGATAAGATGAGCACTATACTGCTGTATAACATGCTTGCATGGGCTGAGGTAACGATGATATCGACCTTCTCGTCTCGAGGAGGTGACGGTCCATATGCTCTAGCACGAGTGAGATAGCGCACATCCCACATGACAGTAACTCGGGGCTTACCTCTGAAAGCTCCTCTACAAGGGTCTGGTGTTATAGCAACCGCCTGTCTCTCTATACCACCAAAGTTAACTCCCCTGAGTATCTTCACATACCCATCCTTGTTGGGACCTGGAAGGGGTGAGGCTGATGAAGACCTGTCCGTTAGAACACTAAGGTACCCCAGTCGGCGCCCCAGGAGTTGCGCGCTATCCAGTAGTCCACCTCCTTGCCAGCCTTGTGATCCATCTCAGATCCCCACCCCACGACCAGCAGTGCATGGTTGGTGTACTCCCACTGGTCGATACCTAACACCCCCACCTTGGCCAAATCACAACAACTCCGTAGATCAGCTCCGCACAACCCTTCCTAGAAGTCTATCAGCGACCCCACGGGGCACAAACAAGCTCACACTATGGACTAGTTATGCTACTCATATTACCGAGGTATTGGGGTTCGTGAAGTTGGTACTCCCCCAGGCCGGTTGACTTGAGCACGCGAGTGATCTCATGTGCCACTTGAGGCCATGAAGTGACCCCTTTCGCTAAGGCCGCCCTTATAATGAGATCTCGACTAGAGGGCGCTGTAGGCAATACCATAACGATAACCTGTTGCGTAGTGCTTACCTATTGCTTCAACTTTCTGTATCAACGACGTGTTGCTGACTGTATTACTAATCGTACGGAAGCCGCTGGTGTCCACAAGGAGATGAGCACCCAACACATCCTTCCCAGGAGAGGGCAATAGGCGTGTGGCCTTCACCCTTACCTTCCCACAAAAACCAATGCGTGCAGAAATCCAACCAACTTGCTCACGGAATTTTCCCCAATCACTGTGTGCTCCGTCCCATAGGGTACCCCAGCATCCAAGCCTGTGATATTGTGAGGTGGTCTGGGGAGCAGGTCGCTCTGTGCATTCACAGCCACCGAGACCGGTCCTTGCCTACAGTACAACCCTGAAGCCACCGCTACCAGGCCCCATCCTACTGCATTATATGCTGCCTCATCTGGGCCTCACTACAACGACCGTAGAAGCCCCCTAAGGAAGAGCCACTCTCAAGTCAGGAGCTGCTGAGCTGAACCTACCAACGTATGCGAAATCCTTGGCATACCACAATTTGGTGGAATCTCTATAGCATGATCGGTCACAAGCTTCGGGAGTCCCCTGATACCTGCCACAACATTGGCTACTCACCGCCAATCAGGCCGGGGAGGGATCAATGCTATGCGTCACGACAATATCGAGTAAGACACGAGTTCGATCAACACACACACAGTGAGGCCCCATCTTACGGCATGCAGGAAGCTCGAGGTACACCCTGGACAGTCAGGTCGAATGCCATGATACCTGCCATAATGCTACTGTCTCACATACCTCTCTCCAACACTCTCACCAGGAAATCCACCGTTGCATCCTTGAGAAGCATAACCGCACGATAAAGCCTAAGCAGAGCTACTGAGTGGCACCACGAGATGGTGACTCTTCCCGCTCACCCCCTGGACGGACAGACCCCAGTCGTCGGGCAGGTCCATCCCAAGAAGTTGGAACTGCCGAGCAATGGCAGTTTGAAGGGCCGACACCGCACCTATCGCATAGCAGCTGCCACATAGCATCTGCTGAGACTCTAGATCTGAGAGCAAGCCCTAGTCAAGAGGTCAAGAGTCGTCATAGTACTTCCAAAATGCGGAACTTCATCACGGAAATCATACGCTTTTGGCAGGGACGCCACGAGGTCGGCATCCTCAATGCTATTAGTACTCATACAGGCCTCGTCTATAGGCTGTGGAGGGTATTTGGTGGGTGCCTGAGTAGCCTAGCTTGGCCACTGCAAAGACGAGCTCTCTGACCTCCTCGGCGTAGCTGTCCTCTGTATACGCGCCATCAGCTAAGACATGATACCTGATCGGAACCACACTAAGGCACTGTTCACTATTACTCCCTGCTTACCTGCCCTTGAACCTAGCATACCCCTCGGTGTCCTCATCTACATTGATCTGAGAGCGCCCAATGGGGAGGAGTTGGCCGCCCCAGCTTACGTCATCTAATAGACCACTACTACCACTCCTCGTCATCAGAGCAATTGCACGAGCCCTGAAGAGAAATGCGTCCAAGGTCAGACCGACACAACCGTTGTTCAGAGAGTAGCTGACACGCGCCTGTAAGCTCGTAAGGCCTCACCGGGTAATGCTAGCCTTCCGCCTTCTCCCCCTCAGGGTTATGAATGCAGACGGTGTCATAGACCCTGGTAGGACTGCCACACTATGGACCTATCGGGCGCTTTAAGGCAACTTGATACCCTCAGAGAGTAGCTCACTTTATTCGCTTCCTCATCACTCTTCTTTCTCATCCAAAAGCATCCTTGCTTCGCTCCGCTACGCGAGCTCCACCATCCTATCAGAGTCTGACCACATAGCGACTCATAGCCCTGAGTGGTGCCGAACCTGCAAACCGCAATCATCGCCCACAATAGCCCAGCCTCCTTACTCATCTTCAAAGTCTGCATAGTCCCCACAATGGCTACTCCCAGAGAGGCAGCGATAGCGGAAGAAGGCCACCAAGTGCCGCGGCACCGCGCTGTTGTCTAAAATCGGAAGGTGAGCTGGGCCTAGGCACGTCGAGCTTACTCAGGACTAGGTTCTTCAGCACGAGACCCTCATCGTAGCCGACAGACCAGCTGCCTCTGTATGCACCGCTAATATCCAATACCTGATACGAGTCCTCTTCCAGACAGTTTGGGGAAGGCCTACCTTCAGATGATGGTCCCGAAGCACACCATCACCACTGACATCCTGGTCCATTGAGAGATTCAAGTCGACGACAGGGCTCGATGACAGAGTCATATCTAAGGCTTGGTGATTGCTTTATGTGCGAGAGATCGGCACTAAGGGTACTCAGTATCCTCTCAGTAGTGTGTGACGTTAGTCCATCGAGACCACTCAGCGCTGATGCATCCATGAGCTGTTGTATCTACCATAGCAGGAGCATGCCAACAGTGAATGATGGAGTGAGTACCTGATTGCCACGGGCTATGTTGGCCTCGTTGCTATTGATGGGAGTATACCCACAGAAGCTGTCCTGCTCTTCCTTACCATTCCAGCTTGGTACAGGGCCTTTCAGTAGATACAACTGCCACCAGCCTAGAAAACACTAGCAATACGTGAGTGGTTAGGCTCATTGCTAACCTTGAACATCTTCAATAGTGCAGTGCAAAGGGAGATCAGCAAGTCCTACGAGGAGGATAGCAAATACGATCAAGTTGACCATTGCAGATCGAGGGGATACCGAGGCCAATGGGCCAGTGGGAAAATGAATTAAAGAGGGTAATGGCTGTGATGACGGTGTTCGAAGTGTGGATCATTGTTGGCAGTCCGCTTTTACTGATCGCCTCCTACCCCAGTAGCCTGACTTTGGAGTAGTCCTCGGCATCAAAGCTGAAATTGGATGCATCTCCAAGTCACACTGTTAAAATCACTTGGAAGGTCGTCTTATTGCGATGGGAAGTGTAGAGACGATTTCGATCATATTGTTGGGCGCGCGCTTTTCATCATGCGCTTATATTGAGTGGAGCGAAATGTTTTTGAGCGCATGTTCACGAAAACATCATCGAAGGCCGGGACAGACTTCATTCAGCCTTAGGCCACAACGGTACCAGGAGTGTTGGGTTGAGTGCTGGTCAGAAGTATATATTGGCTGCAGTAGTCCTTACTCTAATAGTATCCAACCGTTGTATGGTAGGAGCAACTGAGGAGACAGGCCGTGCTCCGTTGAAGGTGCCCCGAGTCCAAAAGCCATCCCTTTGCCCAATAATAACACGTATCATAGTCCTTTTCATAGCCCTCACCATCAGTCTAGGAACAGCCTGTACTTGGTGGTCATGGGGGTGAGCCTCTAGCACTAGCCACCATACCCTCCTGTACCACATTAGATACTCATGGGTAGTCGAGGAAAGCATTGGCATATACCCAATATACGAATGTCCACAGTTAGCTCACACCTTTGCCGCGAGCCTAGAGGTCCCAGACGGCCCTCGTTGCCAGGTCTGTACACAAGCCATTTCCCTTGATCTGATCACAACTCTGTAGGTCTCCCTTCCTTACAGAACCGCTGCTGTGGCCATCATAGCAGAGAACGGTTTCGCGGTGTCTGAGAACTCCAACTTGAATGAACGGTGAGCCCCCTCTACTGTCGAGCCAGTATGCTTAGCGTTCAGTCGTGGCAAGTGCGTGATACCGTCTAGAGCCCATCACGAGACCGACATTGTTTGTTACTCACTAGATTACTGCGGCAACACATGCCATGTATCGGGCTCATCACGGAGGTGTGCTCAAATACGTCTCGATCTTACATCATTGTCCGCTATCAGATGCCCTGACCCCTCGAGCCTCGATGATGATGAGGCCTACGGTGCTGTACCACTCCAGTGTGATATCCTTGTTGGTCGTAGGACAGACCACTCACCTGTGGTGGTTACCATGAACTGTGCTGATATCCTCGATGGCTCTTACTGTACGGCCTTCCTCCCCCTCTAGTTTCGCACGACGTTTCTCCCTAGGCAACAATGACTACAGTGTATCCCCTTCCAACATAGTGGCGATGAGAGGCCTCATCGCTGGTGTGGTCCTTATTGTCATCTTCTGGTTCGTGGCTGAGCTCATACTCCGTCATGTCGACATCAACCTCCGCAAGGAGAAGGCGGAGGGTCTGGCCAAGATGGCTGTTGAGCTCCCTGAGAAGCGAGCGTGAGACGGAAGGTTTCCAAACGGTCATTATAGCCAGCATATGTGGCAGGTACCTGAGAGCTCAGATAGAGCTGAGATGGGATGAGGAGGCACAGCTAGCGTACAAGGCCGATAGTGATACCTCCTCTATATCTGGCACAGCGTAACGCCATCTGTGTTCCTCAATTCGGCTGCATTCGCAATGGTAGATACGATCTAAGTTCCGTCTACAGTCACCAGATGGGGTCTGCTGCTCCTACTGCCACTACTGCTATCACTCCTAGAGCGACACCGAGGAGCTTTGCGGGTAGACCGGCACATGCGATGGTGAATAGTGCTGCCTTCAGCCTTCTCGCCGGTCCCTCACACATCATCATCTGGTCATCACTCATCGACACCTCTAGGCTCAGGACCATATGACAGCGTTGGTGGGAGTGCTGGGCTAATGGACAGCAAAGTGTAGGTGCATGCAATACGGCGCTGATCTGAGCATGGTCCGTATAGGAGATCACAGCTACGATCAAGAGACCCTAGGAAGCGGTATGAGAGTAACGCTTGGAGGAGGAGACTGAGGCAGTGGAAGGAACTGAGGGAACAGAAGCTGACCACCTTCCTCACCAAGCAACGCTTCCGGACCATCCTTCTGAACATATTCTTCCTATTACTTATAATTATTACGCTCTACCTGATAATATATTTCTCACCACAACAGATGAAGAGCAAACGAACGGTACGTCTATCAGTGTGGTCCCCTCGGTAGAAGCATCTAGTGTCGACTTCAGGCATTGGATGCTCTCTTTGGGAACATATCTATTTGGCGTATGTCGTCATGGTTGGACCTCCTTATTTTTATTGACGTCATATTGGACACCTTCCTCTTCCTTATAGCCTGCTGTGTGGTGAAGTGGCCAAGAGCGCCGGTGTTCAGTCGACACCTTCAGGTGGGCTCATTTTCATCGATTGTGAAGATGAGTATTCTGTCAGGTTGCTATGAAGATAGCAGTCGATGAAGTAGCTAACGAAGGGTTGGAGGAGGGTCGTGGGTACGAGGAAGACCACGCCTCCCCAATGGGTATTCATAACGTTGGTGACGAGGCGGTGGACCTCAACATCAGTCGCGACAGCAGCGAGGATACGGTCACCGCTGACTTTGTACGTCCGAGCACGGCCACGATGATGTTGACCATGGGGAGCTGCTACTCCTCCCTTTTCAGGTTATGAACCAGTCAATGACCAGAGATTGCTGCCTGATGGTCGCCTGCCATATGTCCACGATGACAGCGGAGCGTTTCGATACCTTTACTACCACACTACGATCAGCTATGATGGTGTTTCCTCCTGGTCACATCTTTGTCTGTGACAACGGACCAAGCCTCTGCCCACAGGACCATACACAGTGGGCTGTTCAGCAGGTGAGCAGTTGGTAGAGACCGCCGCGCTAGGTTGGATGTTAGGTCCATCCTGATATCAATTACTTATACATTCCTGAAGGTAATAAGACCTTCGCCTTCTACTGGTGCAACAAGTATTGGATACCGTTCCTCTCGCGGTATTCTAGAGTTAAGGACTTTAGGTAGGCTTAGCGATAGGGCAGTGGAAGAGGGTTGCCCCATCAGGTTTGCAGTCATCATTGATGATGATGTCCCCCTGCCTCCAGATCTTCATATCCCCCAGGAGCATCTTGAAAAGGACCATAGCATAAAAGCTGTGGGGCATTGGGTTCTTTCATACGTCTGTGAGGAGCCTTGGTCAGGTGCACTTCCCGATCACAGCTGCATCGCCAGATGGGCGGCCGAACCTTCTGGTTAGGTGTCAAGATGTGGAGTATAAGATGGCTGCAGTCCACAAGTTACTACAGGCTACCATGTCTAGGTAGTAGCAGCAGCAGGTCTATGATGTGGCTCGAGAGTTTGCCAGGTGTTTGTCATGTCATGGTGCCATCGCCCTTTGGGACCGAGAAGCTCTAGATGAGGTTTTCTATGAGCATGATACGGTCTTCAATGGCGAGGATATGTAACTAAAGATGGTCTTCATGGATACCTAAACCGTTGTACAGGTACATGGGGCTATCACTGCTCCGTAAAAGGGACAACTCTAAGATCATATCCTGTGCTCAAGCCGTCGTTCCTACTTATGCACCTGATTCCTGGACGGTACTGCCTACTACTACTATCATTGATACTTTTGTGGTATTGGTGGCTTAGGTATTGTTCCGTCAACGTGTGAAGTCATGGGAATTAACGTCTCACAAGAAGACATTCTCATATTTGTTTGAAGTATTCCATCCTGCATCATTCTGCCATGTCGCTAGTCTAGCGTTGAAGCCGTACTTCATGCAGGAGGTCTGTCATCATTATCATCGCTACTATGATGACGTTTATCAGTTACTGGCAATCGTTCTCGATTGGCTCCGAGTGTTCCTCCTTTGTGGCCTACTACTAAGAGACTGGGTCGGTCTGTTGATGATGACCATGGTCTTCACGGCCCTTCTCTATTTCGTTGTCGCTGTATTCCAAATCGTCGTGCTGCGTGAGAGGAAGGAGCTACGTAGTACACTGTGCACGTAAGCACCATCCCTCATCAGACAGCCATCGGGGCACACCGCATTGTGGAGGTTGTAGGTGCATAACCTTCCCTTGGTATCGTCTAAGTGGATTACTCTTCCGACTTGGAGCACTCTGCCAGAATTTACTCGTCTATAGTCATGAACGCACCAACATTAAAATTGGTAGGCCTTCTACGCTGATATAAGTTTCCTGGGCTTGCTGATGACAGTGAGGGGGTATTCTGAGGAAATTTAGCGAAATTTCCATTGATAGTCGTACAGTGAGGAAACTTCTGAGCTCGGCTGAGGGAACCTGACATGCACAAGATCTTCCCTCCGCACTAGCAAGACTTTGTTTGTCCTATCCTAAGGATTATGGTTTGTGAAGTCAGCGGTTTCAAGTTCCTTGGTCATCGCTTTCATGGCTAAGTTTCCGGTTGTTGTCAGGTGTTCGAGAGGATGAGATAAGGGACATCCCCCCATGCCCCCCTCATCCTGATGTCGATTGGTTCACAGTGTGGGTTCAGAGTGAGCCCGTTGAGAAGCCTATTACGGCATCTCATGCCTTGCCTAGTGAGCATGTCCGTCATCCTTCTATCACACACCTTTCGATATTTAGGATCTCGTCGAGGCGCAGCAGCCTCTCCGAGCACAGTGGCATCATCTCCTGCATCACTACTACGCTCAGGAGTGCTCACTGGCCCATACAATAATCACCACTATCATCATTATCAACAACAACAGTATCATGGTCACTACGTCGTGAGAGACTAGAATGCTGGTTACCCCCAGTAATCCCCAAGTTGTCTCTCTGTGTCCACTACCCCATGACTAAGTACCGACTAGAGTAATTGTCATCACAACAACAGTAGTGGCAAATGTCGTCTACAATTCTGTGCATGAGTGCATGTTCTCGTATTGTATATCAAATGATGAATAAGTCGAATCTATTTTTGTTATCTACTCTCTATTTTTGTCGTTTCGTCTTTGTATCGAAATCGTTTGTCATAATCGTAGAAATTATCATCACCATCACCGTCACCACCACCACTAGCAGCAGCAAACTGCAGTATCGTCAGCTTAGTGTCTTCCTAGTCACCATCGTCCACTCGTCCTCTTGACTCGTACATCTCGTAAATGAAATCCGTCTCTTTTTCATCGCCATGGATGATGCACCAGTTTCGTGCTGCTTGGACCCCTGTCTCGTTGTTAAGCTCGCCCTGTGGTTTAGCCTTTGCCTGCATTGCTATGTTCTGGCACCGTCTGGGTTGCATTGGTGCGTGTACAGGTGTCCTCATCGACGCCTTTGGTGCTCATGGCCTTCGCTCTAAGCCTAACATCACACCACGCGATATCGAGGTACTGTACAAAAACAAGGAAGCTATCAGTTTTCACTCGTCGCAATAGGTATGGCAAACGGCAGCTAGGTACCAAATACTGAGTAGTATTGGTATCATCATTGCTGCTAACATCAATAGAAGGCCGGGAATGAACTATCCTGCTCTACTCCTCTCACTGGGCACCCTCTTCTTCTCAGCTAGTCTTTACGGTAAGGCCTCCATCCATCATCGTGCTGGGCAAGTCATGTTCTCTCTTTGTTCAGCCTTAGTGCTCACTGGTGTCAAGCGCTTAGGGGTTGTCGCCCCTGTAGGAGGGCTTCTAATGGCCGCTGGATGGTTTGCCATGGCATTCTGAGTGGTTTCTGTGGGATGCTATTCTTGAGTTTATCAGTTGTTAGTTCAATTCATTGGGGAGATGAACCTAAGACCGAGCAGCTGTACGAGCACACAAGCTCACTGTCCCTTGTTGTTAGTATTATGGATCATCCATTCAATCCGTCTTCATTGTCTTCTGCGCCTATGGTGAATCCTTCTCAAGTACTATGGTTCCGTTTGGGCTGTCTAGGAGCCTGCATTGGTGTATTCACTGGAGCATTCGGCGCTCATGGGTTGAAGTCAAGGTCCGATATCGGACCTTATGAGCTCGAGGTGGGTCTAGGTCTTGCGCATGCGTGCAGAAAGATACTCTTCACGCCTAGTCGCAACCTAGTGCGGATTTGTGTTAGGTATGGGAGAAGGCCGTGCGGTATCAGATGTACCACTCCTTTGGTATGGTACTTGCCTCTATGGCTCATAAGGGATCAGGTCGCAATTGGGCTGCAATCTGCTTTCTTCTCGGTATCCTCATATTCTCCGGCAGCTTGTATAGTAAGTTGTCCTCATGTTGCATAGTGTCCTTCTACTGTTCTCTCTCTCCTCAGCTCTAGCGCTCACTCACATTAAGAAGTTGGGAGCTATAACGCCCATCGGAGGGTTCCTTATGGCCGGCGGCTGGCTCGTGATGGCTTTCAACTCGGCGTATTTTTGAGTCGTTCGATGGTATCGACATTATCGTTAACGGATTTTCCCCTACAGCTACTTGTTCGTGTTGAAGATGTCTATTACTTCATGTGTAATCAGTTTGTCTTTCTTCCGACTCTAGTAGTACTAGTATGTCGGCGACTGAAGTGGACTCGGTATCTCTTGTGAAAATACCCAAGCCGCCGATTCTCCCCCTTCTTGAACGTACAGTCTCTCTCTTCGTGGCCCTCATATTGGCGGTAGCGATTGCCTGTACATGGTGGACTTGGGGGTATCAATGGGTATATGATCCTAAGAGTGGCGAGTGGCCGTTGGCTAAGTGCCCTCCTATACAGGATGCTTCTCAACATAGAGGGGTCGGCCCTGATGGACCTAGGTGCCAGGTAGGTGATAGTGCAGCTACTAGTCTTTAAGGTCCTCCCTATTAGGTATCCTTAAGGGCTTCTCCGTTAACCCTTGAGACTCTTGTTAATGCGAGTCTTGCTGTACCGGAAATCTCATCACTGAGAGAGCGCAGGAATAAGTAAACTTCGGAATCATCACATAGTTATTGTGGTTATTCCCAATCCCATATTCTCTCTTCAGGTGTGTCTTACCCTCCTTCGGGAAAGTGGATACTGATATACTTTGCTATATGCAACATTCGTGCAGTGACGTCTGCCAGACCTATCAGAATGGTCAATGGACTCGGTAAGGGCGTCTTTGTGGAAGCCTGGATATAGCTTTTCAATTCTGTCATATGTTATTGTAATGAGATTCTCTCGTAGTAGTTAGAATATCACGAAATGAAATATATAGTACTTTATAGGTGAGCTCCTTTATTATTCGTGAGTATCAACGTAGTATGAGCAGCTCAGTCTATGGTTAGGTCTCACAGTAAACATCAGCGTGTCTCGCATTTGCTCTCGGCGGGGAGATACGGATGTTATTAGGATCGCGGGTATAGTATCTCGTGACGCTGTTCAGATGCCCCGATCCGGACAGGCTCGAGATGGACAGGAAATTTGGTGCTGACCCACAAATGTGTGTTGTTCGTGTTGGTGGTAATGGTGGTAAAACGGTCAACGTGGAGATGCCTTGCATTGACGTGCTCGATGGAGCCTATTGTAGTTCATACTAGAATACCGTGCTGGATTTCTCATGTCACTTCTCAGGTAACGAGGGTTATACCTTGACGCCATCCAATGTCATCACCATGAGGGGCATGGTCCTCGCAACAGTGTTTATTACACTTTTCTGGCTTCTCGCTGAACTCCTACTGAGGAACGTGGATATGGAAAATAGGAAGGAAAAAATGCTGGGGATGCAGAGGATGGCCAAAGAACTGCCAGCGAAGAAGGAGTGAGCCCTCGAGTGGGAGCATGCTCTGGCACCGCTGGTTTTGACTAGACAAGTTCGTCTCCACGTGGAGTTGCGGTGGAGGAACGATGCAATGCTGGCCATGTCAGAGGCCCCCACGATCACTCCATGGACTGTAGCTCAGGATAGTCCTGGGATGTACCCATCGTAAGTCATGCTCCGATGGTATTGAGTGGAGATGGTGATCAGCTCGGACCTACGTTATGTGGTCGCACCTCTGCCTCCTTTACCACCGACTGGAGGGATGCTCACTACACCACGTCTCAGAGCCCCAGGTTGTTTGACGGATCGTAGTGCAGTGAACCGGTCCTCTCCAGAGCTGTAGGGCCGTAGCATCTGCTGTGTGTGGATTGTATGTTGCTTAGGTATAGGTCATCTCTGCAGTACAGTGCTCGTGCTAGTGTGGCAGGAGGAGGAGGAGGAGGAGTAGGACTTGTGTACTCGGAGAGCACAAACAACCTCCACGAGACTCCGAGAGGGCTCAATAACAATAACGAGATCCCCATGGAGAGCCAAAGCTCATTGAGTGGTCCGCTAGAGAGGAGCCCGGTCCTGCCGACTCCCTTGCCCTCGGGATGGTTGACAGAGCGGAGTATAGTCAGCAACAATTCCAGGAAGGAAAAGTAGGATATTACCTCCTTGTGTAGCTCTCTGGGGTAGACTTCATTGCATTCAGGCATTCACTGATGTATAGTCGTGATCCTCGTAAGCGATTCGAGTCGAATGCTTGGCGTCGCCGACTGAGACAATGGAAGGAGCTGAGGTCTGCCAAGCTGAGCATGATTTCCAAGAAGTACATGTTTCGAAGGGTAGTAGTCTCAATATCAACAAGATAGGTACAAACCTCCTTAGGTTCTACTTAACTTCTTCTTCTTCGTCTTCCTGGTAGGTCTACTATACCTCATTCTGCTTTTCTCACCACAGCAAATGCGAAGTCAGAGCTCGGTGAGTGGTTGACTATCACCGCGAGGAACCTCCTTGTTAGCTGTGGTGCCGCTCAGTTATGGGAAGTGTTCGTTGGCGAGGCATCTTTCTGGGAGGTCAGAACTTGGCTGGATGTCCTCATCTTCGTCGATGTCCTCTTGGATGTGTTCCTCTTCCTCATTGCATGCCTCGCGGTTAAGTGGCCGAGCGCTCCTGTTTTCAGTCGCCATTTGCAGGTAGTATTCTTTCACCTATTGTGCTGGGATAGCTGTGGTTGTTCAGAACGCAATTCATAAAGTGGCGGAGTCCTCGTCAAACGATCGTCGTCAGCTGGGAGATCGGCAGTCTTCGGCCACGGCTCCATCTGGAGATAGTAGTGGTCGGGACATCGAGAGCGGGGCTCCTATTGCGGACATGGTCTTACCTATGAACAAAAGCGATGCCACTATGAGCTTAGACTTTGTAGGTTGCTGTGCATGCTATGTTCGGTATATGTAGGGTGTCGCTGTAGGTAGTGAACCAAACCATGTCACAAGACTGTTGTCTGATGATAGCATGTCACTTGTCCACCATGACAGAGGATAAATTGGAAACCTTTGGTCAAACCTTGAGATCAGCATTAGCTGTGTTCCCGCCGAGTCACATCTTTGTATGTGATAATGGGGCGTCGTTACAGCCTCAAGATGAGACCCAATGGGCTACTCTACAGGTATTGCATCTATGTAAGGGGGGTTTAGAGCGAGTTATGGTAGGTCCATCCCGATATAAATTATTTATATATTCCTGAAGGCAATAAGACCTTCGCTTTTTATTGGTGCAATCGTTATTGGATACCCTATTTAGCTTCAACAGGAAGAACGGCGAATTTCAGGTAGTAACAGCGCAACGCCCAGTGATCACAGGGTCTGCAGATACGCGTTGATCATTGATGACGATGTGCCTTTGCCCGATGATTTGCACATTCCTCGAGATCAGCTAGATAAAAACGTTGATATTAAGGCGGTAATATGGTATACGGTCAGCGGTGGTATATGATCTGCTGAAGGTACATTTCCCTATTACCGCAGTGTCTCCTCATGGGAGCCCTAATTTGCTTTTACAATGTCAGGATGTTGAATATAAGATGGCTGCAGTACATAAGTTATTCCAAGCTATGCTTTCGAGGTTGGAGGTCCTCAGGGTCGCTAGGGTCCTCATTGTACACATAGGTGCTTATCGTGTCATGGGGCGATCGCTTTGTGGGATCGCGAGTCATTGGATGATATACTTTTCGAGCACGATACCGTTTTTAACGGGGAGGATATGTGAGACCCTCGGAATTTTCGTGGTGGTAAGAGTTCGCCAGGTATATGGGGTTGCTGTTGCTGAAGAAAAGGGACAACTCCAAGATCATCTCGTGTGCGCAGACTCTCGTACCAACATATGCTCCTGGTTCTTGGAAGGTAGTAGCTTTGATATTCTCTTCCGTATCGGTAGTAGCCTAGTGTTAGTTCTTGTTCCGTCAAAGGGTTAAGTCATGGGAGCTGACTTCCCATAAGAAGACGTTCACTTACTTGTTCGAGTTGGTGAACCCGTCCTCGCTATGTCATGGTCCCAGTTGGGCGCTCAAGCCGTACTTTCTTCAAGAGGTAACTCTGATAGCGGCAGGGTTATTTCCAACTCGATGTTTCTCGACGCAATGTGGTCTGGTCAGTCTTTGGTTAGTGAAATATGAAGAGTTCAAGATTAGGGCATCATATGTTCTTCAAACCTTAATACTCTAGTGCTCCGGAAGGTTCTCAGCTAGATAAAAACGCCGATATTAAGGCGGTGCTGGAATGTTACTGGAAGTATTGGGTATTTTGATGGAGTGTCTATATGTATATGACGGCTCATATACCATGAGTTCGAAAGGAGAAGCAGTTCGCGAAAGTTGCTCGAGCGTTGCGTGTTGTGGCCGTTTGTGAAGTCATGTCGATATTACTCAATGTCAAGGATAACATCACCGCGTTAAAACTCAAATGCCCTGGTGTTGCTGACTTACACGCCGACCACCTTCACGTCCAGCAGTGTATGGCGCTCTCTGTGTACTGATACGCAAATCCCGTGAAAAGCAGATACTATCTGCTTTCCACGGGATTTCTCTCTCAGCATTGTCGACGTCCTATCAGTCACAATACGCTTTTATATCGCAGTTACTAGCCATCGCCTTAGACTGGATGAGAGTCTTCTTGGTATGTGGTTTACTCCTACGAGACTGGCTGGGCCTGATAGTGATGATTGGTCTTAATGCTATTGTACTCTATTCTGTGCTTATCGTCTTCCAACTCGTCGTGCTGCGGATAAGGAAGGAGCTTAGGGCTGGGATCCTTACGTGAGCAGATGGTACGTAGTTTATGTACTGGTGGAGCCTTGCAGGTTTATTGCATTCCCCTGGTATCGCCTTAGTGCACTCCTTTTCCGTTTGGGGGCACTTTGCCAGAACATTCTAGTATACAGTTTCGAGAGGGAAAACATCAAAATAGGTGGTCACCGCGGATACAGTCATCATTTAGTAGAGGTTCTCATAGGTACTAGGGAAGATGAGATACGTGATATCCCACCATGCCCACCCCATATGGACGTGGACTGGTTCCGGGTCTGGGAGGAGAGTGATACCATAGACAAGCTCAGCACTCCAGAGAGGCAACCACAGTTGAGTGCTACAGGTAAGGACGACTTCTATCGTATCACACATGGATAGTAGTCTCCTTGTAGTTAATTCTGCTCGCCGGTCTCGTATCAAGACCCCTCGTACAAGTGGGTCCTCGAATAGGAGGGGTAGCATAGCGACGTACTCGCCATCCGAGGTCATAGCCAAGGAAGGCTATGATGTGTCAAGTGGAGATGTTGTGCCATCAGATAGGGGCAGTAGTCATCATCAGCTGTAGTGCTCGTTTATACCTGTCAGTTGACATCCATAAACATCGATAAGTGGTATCCTAATTCTCCTCAGCTCATATCATTCAGTAGTTCTCTTTTGAAAGTCTAGCCTTCATTTAGTCATTCAGTAGAATAAGTCGACTACTACTACTACTATCTGGTTAAAGTACGTGATATTCTTCGCGTTATTTCTTGCTATTTTTGTGTACTTTCGGACTGTGCGCAAGGTCATTCCCGAGAGAAGGTCGTCGTTCTTGGTGGCATGCGACACAGACAGTCGCCTAATTCTGCACTACTGGTCAATCACTACTGCAGTGACTTCTCGAGGAAGAGATCTATTTTTGTTCATGTCCCCATGTAGACCTTCACCGGAGTTGTGTTCACAATACCACGACTAGTCTTATCGTGCTGTGGACCCATCAGGTCTTCGGTCAGTTTTTGTTACACCACTGAGTTTCGAAATATGTCTTTCCCAACAGCGGCTAGCAACATGATCAGGGCTTGTGCCGCCAAGTCGGTGTTCATGATGTGTGACATGCAGCCAGTATTTGCTAAGACTATACAAAAGATGGTAGGGTGGTTGTAGTAGATGAGTGCTGTTGTTATTCGCTCGTTTGGTCAGCCTCATGTTGTGGAGACCGCCAATACACTCCTCAGTGCCGCAAATATCTTGAACATACCAGGCGTTGTTACTGGTAGTGTTTGGAGGTTTTCATTGATACGTTAGCGTACTGCAAGGAAGTGTATAGTGCGATGACTTGGTTCTCAGAACAATACCCAGAGAAACTAGGCCACACGTTGCCCGAGCTTGACACTTCTCACTGTCGAGTCTTCAACAAGCACGCCTTTAGCATGATGACGGATGATGTGACGGAATATCTCGAGAAGGAATGCCGAGGGTACGCGCTTGCTCTGTCACCTCCACAGTTATGTTGTGCATCTAGCACCGGCTGTTTTCCCTTCCAGGCGTGATCAGTACATTCTTATGGGCATCGAGTCGCACATCTGCATAGCGCAGACTACTCTGGACATACTGTCTGGACACCCTGACTCTACTGTGTAGTGAGGGCAGTCGGTCCTCATTGGCGTCGCATTGTTGTATCGCCTTAGGTTCTTGGTCACCGACGGTATATCTTCGAGTCGCCTATTGGATCGATCGACTGCCCTGCATCGTCTGTCTAGAGTGGGTGCAGTGTTGACCACTAGTGAGGGCCTTATCTTCGACATGATGCGGACTAAGGATCATGCCAACTTCAAGTAAGTCCAAAGGGGTGGGTATCTCGCAATGATCCCATCTACGCCGAGATGAATATCGACTTGTGCTATCTGTCAGGGAGCTTTCTGCTATAGTCCGAACAATCAATTCAAGGACGTCCCATGAAGACCAACTACAAGGACTCTAATGTCAGCAGCTCTTCGTGTTCAGTGTTCAATCCTCAACAGCCCTACATTCCTTTCTATGATCGTGTTCTACCGCATACTGGTTTGCGTTGCTCAATCACGGGGAACTGCTTGGGCCGTGGCTGCTCTCTAATTACCTCATTGTATGGTGAGTAAAGTCCTGGCTCGATCCTCTGCTAAGAAAGCGGTGTTGTTGGTATGTGATTTGCAGGATGCTTTCGCCAAGACGATTCAGAATATGGTAGGTTACCACCCATTTATCGATTCATTTACTGCTGTGCTCAGCCACACATCGTTCAGACAGCTAACACGCTCATCAGCGCCTCCAGAGTTCTCGACTTCCCCGTAGTCGTTACAGGTGAGAAGCTCATCGTCAATGTCCTCGACTGGTCTCTCAGAGCAGTATCCTGAGAAGCTTGGAGGGTCGGTGGCCGCCTTGGATATCAAAGGCTGTCCAGTGTTTGCCAAGAAACCTTTTACTATGATGACTGAGGAGGTGAAGAAGTACTTGGATACTCATTTCCATGAGTGAGTCACTCAGATCTGCTCAATGCAGATGTTGTGCATCTCAGAAGAGATCAGTTCATTTTGTGCGGTATCGAGGCTCATGTCTGCATCATGCAAACTGCATTGGATATTCTCACAGACCGTCCAGATGCCACTCTGTAGGCTCATCCCTGTCTCGATTGACTCAGCCCTATCACCTGCAGGTTCGTGGTTACAGATGGCGTTTCCGCCAGTCGTTTGCTGGACAGGTCGACAGCCTTCGAACGTCTCTCGCGAGCAGGAGCGGTTCTGACCACCAGTGAGAGCATCCTCTTCGATATGATGCGTACGAAGGACCACCCCAAATTCAAGTGGGTCTCGCCATCTTTCCCGATTCATAAAGGCCTCTCTATGCAGGGATATATCGGCTATCGTGAGAACGATAAATCAGCGTACACCTCACGAGGCGCAGTTATCATCTTTGTAGGCTACACTTTGTTTCTCATGTCAAAGGAGCCCATGCTTTGTGTTCGTAAAGACTTGGGGTAGCCCAGCGCTACTGTCTCCCCTGGAGGGTTCAAACATGTACATCTATGATCCGCACTGTAGTTCATGTCTAATACAAATGCAGCAGTAACGGTAACGGCGTCTCCTCATCCATCGGCATATACCAGATTTCTGACCCATAAAGGGGCTGCTCTAGCACATGAGAGGAACGGCGAATGGCGACTAGCTGTTAGTTCTCCCTCGTTTCTAGCGGCCCATGTGGCGTTGCTAGGTATTTGAATGGCGTGAGTGCTTTCGCATACGGCCTCGAGACGAGGCGGTGATCGCCAAGCTTCGCGAAGCGGAGGGGCGTGTGCAAGTTCCTGAGCGTGTGGTCATGCCAATCAGGACGATCATCGGTCATTTCAACCTAGCGATACGGTGAGCGGTACGACTTGAGCGAACATGGACTAGTAATGAGGATAGGTACTGGGATGCTGGCAAGGCCTCGCTTGCACTGTCCGAGAGTTATCTAGCCGGGGAGCTGTTGGAGAAGTTTGGACTACCTCTTGGTTGTGCACTGCATAACATGCATGCGATAGAGACAGTCTCGACCTCTTTTAAAGAGAGGGATCAGGTTGGAGAGCCAAGGGAGGCTCTGTGAGGGGATATGCTTATGCAGGAAACACAAGCAAATCTAGAACGCTGGCCGCATTCGGTGAAGCATTCGTATGAGCGAGCAGTTGTCTTATTCGACAAGAGGCAGCTCACGGTGGCGTATGACCAACTGATTAAATGCAAGGAGTTGATGGAATGGAAGAGAAAAGTGGAGCCCAGACGAAGAGCATAAAGCCCATCAAAGGAGTTGGATAGCTCTCTTAGGTGAAGCACATCTCCAGGCCAAAGGAAGACCCTCTCATGGAGAGGTAATGAGCTGTACAGTCTTGGCCAGCGGTGAATGCCGGAAGACCATGAGGAACGGCCCGCTGGTGTTGTAGAGGAACTTCTATGTTGTGTGACAGGCTGGGGCTTCCAACTACACACCCGAAAGATTCGGAACAGGGATGGGGACTATCGGCAGGATCGGGGACCGGCAGCGCCCGGTCCATCAGCCAACGGAGTGGCTCCAGTTGTGAGCAGGAGATTAATGGAATCGATGATGACATCCTATGCGTGAAGGAGCTGATAGCTCTGTGAGAGCTTTGGGAATGCACATTGCTTGTAGTCGTGCTCAGATACCAACAGAGTTCGGATTCCCAGAGGAGTACTAAGGGGAAGGGGGCACCACCACAGGTTTTACCATGCTTACTATGCCGGTGGGGTCATGTATAGTCCCGCAGTGGAGGATCTCATGGTCGCAGATTTGAAGGCTCACTCGAGCATAATAGCGATACCGAGGATACATCTGTGATGCGGTCCACTGCTATAGATGATACGAATACGGTCTGCAGTGCAGCCCCGTTGGATGAATGTATAGCGACAGTTTGGCCGGTGCACGCAGACTTGTCCCTTCAGGCACGGTTTGGTGGGAAACACTTTGTGCATGTGACGAGTCTCAGCAGCCGAACGGATGATAGCGAATGAATTTACGATAAAGTGTCATCTCATGGCAACATTATCGTATGCTACCATGCCAAGATAAATTACACTATGATGGGGATGGTGTTTTGTTAACTCGAGTTTTTACACACGAAATGCCGGTACGGCACTCACGCCGCTGGCTGTAATCCTGTCAATCGACCTCTCTCATATCCGCGGATATGGTCAGGATGATTAACGGGTTGCGGATCTGGGATGATATTTCCAGCAACGAGGGGTGGACAAACGCCACACGTTTCTCCATGACATTTTGCGTTCGCGCGATGGTCAAGTCCCTGGAAATTTCAGGCCAGAAGAATGAAGGCGCTCTCGCGGGTCTTTTCGTGACCACCTCTCACATACAGCTACAAACAGATTCCAACTCGAGTGTAACCGGAAGAGAGTAATCACAACCAATTTATCATGGGGGTGAATAACTCCGACTTGCACTCCGAGATCGCAGCAATGTTTAGATTGTTCAGCTGACTTAGTACTGGAATTGTTCGACTTCACCTCGAACCATTATAAAACACGCTTGTCCATCGAAGCCACTGGACTGGCTATGAGTGCACAACATCGATCCTGAATAATTTGAATGTGAAACCAGTCCACTAATCGACTAACATCAAGAAGATGAGTACGAGGCATTCTTGAGAAAGAATCGTAATACGCGAGCCATAAGTCGATTGACACTCGTTCATCGTGATTCGCTCCGAGTGTTCATCGCGGTGAGTTTTTTACTGGTATATGAGCAAGATTGAGGTGATTACAACTCATGGTGGACCCCCGCCGTGAGGAACAAGTGACTTGAAGTCGAAGGCGTTGTTGAACACAGATCATATGACATATCTCCATAAATTCAGCTTAAGATCACACAAACATTAATAATCCAATACGTCTTAAATCAATCAAGAACTTCCTCTCCATCAACTCCACGGGGCACCGTCTCATGTACAGCCCTACGCAGATCCGACTCAATTCTCCGCTGATGCTGCAGCTGGGGCTCCACAATCGCCATATATGCAAATCGCTAAGGATGTGTGAGGCAGTCGTACAATACTGACAGGCCTAACCTTATTCTCACCTGCACGGCACCAACCATTGTCTCGATGGACGTCAAAGGCTCCTCGACCGCTGCTGAGTTATCCAATCTAGTCCCATCCTCAAGATAGAGCGGCCCCTGATGGATGGATGGGAAGCACTCAAAGAACGAAGGCTCACCTCGCCCGCCTGATCAGCGTCAGCTTTCTTACCCTTGCTTGCCTGTCGCTCTCCAAGGGATAGCTTGACAATCTGAATTATTTGGTCGTGCACTTGAGCACCGTACTAATAACATCCCTCTTGCTCGAATCGGAAAGTGTACACTGTTTTTGTCTAGAGAACAGTCCCCCAATTTGTGATTATCCAGAGTGAGCGACAGGGCGATCATCAACTACAGTATCCAGTGAAGTAGGCACCTCCACTAGATACTGTAACTGTCTCGTAGCTATTGGTCAATATTGACTAGTGCAGTTCTAACAAGGCAGCCGACCTCTCTGCAGAGCATAAAGAGCTCAAATAACTTCTTGTCCTCGTTGGATATCCCGTCACCACCGCGTCTGTCTGGATGGACCATACCGGCGACGAAACGCCATCGCGAACCAACCTAAAAAGAAGAGACCAACATGTGTGGACGTGTCCTGTCTTTGGCTATTACCTTCTCGTCGGCCGAGCCATCGCGCGGTAGCCCCAGCATCATCCGGGCTAGACGTACAAGGCGCTGTTTACTCCCAGCCTGTCGCCATCTGAAGACTCGAAGTCATCAATAAACCGATGCAGGAATGAGAGTGACCTCCGAATCCTCGTATAGAGCTCTGCTCCTAGGCTGCTGCCGATGCCACTGCTGAATACAGAGGCAACGACAGCCAGCAGGGCAGAGGAAGGGACAAGTGTCGTTGAGAAGAGGAAACCTGGGGAGAGCATGAGCCCGACACTAGCTGGATGCACTCACCCGCAACCGCAGCTGCCGTCCCACTGAGAGTAACACAGGCATCCGACAAGAGCTGTTCTCGAGAGTGGACAGTGAGGGCCCTGAGGGCCAGCCACAGGAGGGAAACTGTGCCTACAAAAAGAGGTTTAATACAGTCTGAAGGAGGTCGCTGACCAGAAAGTATGGCCACATTAGTGACCCCAGCAACGTTGGCGAGAGTCCAACAGCAAGCCCCGACCGCTGAGCCTCTACTAGCGGCCTCTACCACACATCGGTACACATCCTTCTTAGAGCAGCGTTTATGCTGCAGGTCATAGAGAGACGTTGCCAGGGCGAATCCACCCTGCGAGATCAGAAAAAACTTACTCCAGCGATAGACATGCCGTTTACCTGGAGGAGAGCACTAGCCGCTGCAGTCGCCGGCAGGCTGACAATTGGCGACTGGGGGACGGTTGGCGTCGGCAGAGGCGCCCAATGCCAAACAGACGGAGGATGGGCGACGGTGAACTGAACAGAGGACGAGGCATCGTTGGAACGACATGGTCTCAGTGCTGCTTACCTTCTGGTAATGGTCTATGAGTATGTTGCCGTTCTTATACTCGAACATAGGGACATACGTTACACTATTGGGAGGCGTCATCGGACCATAAGTATACACCTATACGAGGACGTATACAGTAAGCCCATACACCGAACCGCATGGTGCACCATCGGAGTCGCTCCAGCTACCACTGAAGATGTCGCTGTCGCTGATGCGATGGCCGCCGCAGATGAGGAGACACCAACACTCATTGATGTACTTGTCTGAGACGAGGATGGAAGGCCACTCCCAGTGTACCAAGGTTACCCCTTCTCGTGCACTGGCCCTGTCCGGTTTGGGCAGCAAACGCTGGTGATCTGCGACTTCCTCCTCAGGCTCCGGCTCGTAGCCTGGTGGGAGCTGCGACGTTAGTGGTGATATGAAGTCCCACATGAATCTGAAGGGATAACAGAGCGATAGGCTAGTATTGGCATCCGAACACTATCGAAGTCCGGAGCCCTACCAGAGGGCAGCAGGTGCGCTTCCTGGCAGCAGAATCTCGACATTCGAGTACTCACTCAGATTCTTTCTTGTTGGTGAGGGGCCCATCAGCTAGCTCTATCCCCCACTTCGGATCAGGGGCCAGTAGCTCCTCGTCACGCTCATCCTCATCATTGGTAGACCCTTCGTAGTCACTGCCCACCTCTAGGCCCTCATCATCATCGTCCACCTAAGCCATACGCTACTGCAACGCAGCAGACGTGGAGCCTCATCCCTTACCTCATCCCATGCATTCTTCACTCTCGACCATGTGTCCAATAGCTTGCTGCCCACCGCAGACAATACGGCGATGCTCATGCTGGGCTCGGCGCGTGGCAGATCGAAACGAATCTGTTCCGGAATCGTGGTGAGGGTTGGAAGGCTGTTGGCCTCTCCTACAGTCCTCTCTAGATTCCTCAAATCGGAGAGTCTCATCGACACATCTTCCGTGGGTAGGGCTATCTCCATCGAGGCCTCAGACTGAGACCATAAGGAGCCTGAATTGTGATAGGATGGAACAACGGCTGAGTAGCCAAGACATCACCTAGCTCCTCCAGAGTGGGTTGCCGAAGGACTCTGTGAGGCTGAGAGGCTCTGTGGCTATCAAATAGGCATACTCCCTGAGACGGAAGGGCTGGCTCCACGGTGGATAAAGGAGCAGGGCTACAGCTAGTGACTAGAAAGGGTTACCTTGGATAAGCCGGCCACTCGGACACAAGGGCAAACAACAGGCGTTCGAGGCTGCCCTTCTGGTATGATACGATCTCCACTGCTGTCCTCGAGGGCAAAGAATGGCCTCACAACGTGTAGTCGACTCAGGACAGCAATGGTGAGGGTCGTCCCTGAACCACCACCACCGCCCCCCAAGAGCATGAGGGCAAGGAACGCCCATCGCCTGACCGCTGGCATCCGACGGTTTGAACACGTGGTCTGGACGTAGTGAAAGAACTGCATCTTGGTGAGCCTCACCGTAAGCACGCCTCCATTTCCTGGTCGGAGCATGTGGAAGAACAGGGAAGGCTTAGTAGATTGGTGACCACCAGCATGAGGATGAGGCAAGAGCTCCTCATCAACAGCCCCATCGTGAACATCGCCGATATCCTTATCAATCTCTGTGAAGTTATCGTCCATGATATCCATCGGCAAGGCTATCCGAGTGACCCCTTTCGAGCCCAAGCCGGGAATGTTCATCATCCATTTGCGAGCGTCCATGGTAAAGGGTTCCCTATGCTCCCCCCAAGGGCATTGAGACGTGACCGATAGTAGTAGGTCGTAGTGCAGTCGCTTAGCAGGAGGCAGAGTTTCCAAGGGCACTGGGACGACAGTGAAGCTGTAGTAGAGAGGATGCTGGACAGCAGAGAGCCATGACGAGCCACCAGTAGTAGAGTGGCTCTTACGGTGAGGTAGTAGGTCGAAGAGTCGGCCGCTGACTGGTAGGATTTTCCGAGGTTGCCCTGCCCCTGCTTGCAGCGCGAGCTCACAGTATGTGAAGCCGAAGAACTCCGAGGCAGTGGCGTGCAGTTGGGCACTGAGGATGCGTAGTTCGTCTCGGGCCAGAGGGATGAGCAGGGGAGGGGAGGAGGCGTTCAAGGGTGCGAGGAAACGTAGGAATGCACCACAAGACGACGACCGCAACTGCTGTTCCAGGTAAGGTAGCAAGTAGCATCTCAGACCACTGACCAGCGGTAGAAATCTAGCTAATACGGCATTGCAGGTCGCAGAGGACTGTTGGGAGGGTGAGACACGTAGGCGCCATAACGCCAGCTCTATAGTGGAGAGAGCCTCCGACAGTATGATGCCTGATGGACACCGCACAAGGAAGGATACCCCTAGGATAATAGAGCTACCTGCGAACCGATGAACGGCTTGGATCCCTCTGGTCGTCAGAGCCTGCTTTCTCCCATGCTCGCTCTCATCAGATGGTCCCAATACGAGGGACCTCTCAGGCCCAACCGAAGGATCAAAGAGGAGCTCATCAGCAGTTGAGCCGACTAGTTGGTCCACTCGGGACTTGAGCTCTCTCAAGTTGACCTTAGACATACAGTTGAGCCCAGAAACATCGACGAGCCTACCTGGGAGCCCAGCAAGTCCTTCAGAGGACGGAGGAAGAATTCTCGTCTGATCCGCTGTAGTTCCGTGAGGGCCTTGAAGGGTCTGCCACCATCGGACATAACAGCAGCAACAACTCCAGCGACAGCTTCCCTGTATCGCGCCACGACATCGTAGTAGAGATAGGCTCGTAAGGCACCAAGCAGCCAGTCCGAGAAGTGTCCAAGGAGTGAGTGGATGGAGGCAGTAGCCATCCCAGGGGCATCAGGGGGAACAGTCGACACCACAGTTAAGCACAACTGTATCATGGGCAGGATATAGGATGGGGCTCTCTTGGGAATCAACGCTGCTACCTGCGATGAACGATGCAGCCTAGGACAGTCGGGGCCATGGGTCGTACCATGGGCCCAGTCATCCGGATGCTGGACAGATGCCGATTAGCTCCATTAACGCGACGTAGCAGATCCGACAGGAGGCGACATCTCAAAAATGTCTGAGTAAACTACACCCTTTAGGAACCGCCAAGAATCATTCCTTACCTGCAGCCTAGTGGCCGCCGCATGAGCTCGAGACCGCTCAAACCACTCTCTAACTGCTCGTTGGATTTTCACCACTCGACCATGTACGAGCCAACCATGCTTGGAGTCTCCCCAGTCCACCACGACCCGCAAAGAGCCACCCCATATGCTAGCACTCTCGAGTGTGGCAGTATCCAAAGGAATACCATAGTGCTGATCTTGCGGTGATACCACCCTCAAGGTGAATGACGTTCCACGACCACCAACACCACACCGTAGCATAGCCCTCGATTCGAGTACAAGGAAGACCTTAAAGAGAGGCAGACCGGTCGAAAAACGTAACCGACGTTCCCGTGCTCTAGCCGGGAGTTCGCCGGCCAGGCCCAGGTCCAAGACAACCTATAGAAGCATATGAATACCGCTGTCGACCATGAAGGACATCACCTGGAGCGAGGCCTGTAGGACAGTCCCTCCGTCCAAGTCGTCAGCTGTAAAGCTGTCCACGACGCCCCGGGCTGGTTTACGACGGTGAGTAGCAGCAGTTGAAGAGGTCACAGTGCTCTTTTGGGAGGCAACCGTGCCTTTAGGAGAGGAGCTGGCCCGCTGGCCCTCCTGACTACGACGTCGATGTTTTCGTAAACGAGGCATTACGAATACAGGAGCTCAAGTCTAGGAAGCATGAGGTAATCTAGCCAATATTTGCCAGCACTATGAGTGAAAGAATTGACCGAAGTAGTCGTCAGAAGTTGTGGGGGAAACATACCAGTATGCCCATTGACACTGGCAACACCAGGCACCCCAAGTATGGAAGCTCTCGCTGTGTTATATAACACTACATAAACGATGAACACAGTGTAGCATGTGAGCGGAGGTTCCTGCGAGAGCAGTATGATGATGAGCTGAGCAACCCAGCATCATGACGTACACTCCCTGCAACAGCATACCCTGTCACTGACAACACAATACTCACACCAAGATCGAGACATCTACTCATAGGAAAACACTACCTCCCAACTAACGGATTCAGAATGACTACTACGACACTCATAGTTGTGTCTGGCATGATCCGAAGGGAGGCACAGGTTTGAAGCCTGTCTGCGGTAGCCTCGCCTGAGCCTGCACTCATTGCATTCACTCTCACTTCCCTGCCGTAGAGACGGGACCTTTTTGGTAGCTACGATTACCGAGTATTCAATGCCGTACCCGAACGAGGTGACACACACGAGAAGGAAGAGGGCCTATTTAGGATGCTTCACTAGTGCCGTGCTCAAAGGTAGCCTGAACATTCACTGAGGCCACGTTATCACACTAGAGTCCATGAACCGCCGTGGCAAAAACTCACTGTGGCCAATGATGAGTACCCAGGTTTTCCGTTATAGTTATGCATAGGCATAACCTGTCGGCGTGGACCGTCCGGACTCAACGCCTACCATCTTTTCGATACAGAACCTCGGACGGATAGCGATAAGCCCTCGAAAACTACACACTGCCCGCTCCCAGTAGCCAGACAGGGCATTGCAGAAGCTACGACATGAAGTGGACCATCACTCCATCATGAGAGTAAGAACCCTCTGATAGCCGCAAAACTTTGGACCTATCTCCTGATGGGATATGGTGAAAGAGGTTTTCGTGCCGGGAACACCAATCTTGTCAGGAAAATCCCGAGCCCCAGAATTGAACCCGGGATCTAGCTAGGTCGACGCAGGTGTACTAGGTCTTCTCGTCACGAATGCCTAGTTGGTTAATGCGGATAATTTGACTCAATTACAGCCAACTGCGGTCACACTCCTGCAACCACGCTCCGAGGCGACACGTCGGCAAGGTGTGTCCGAGCAACGTTCAGCAGTCCCAGAGGGCCCTTGAATTGATGACCAAACTCTACATTAGATTGTATGCTAACAAACGTTGAAACAGTAGCAGTCAATGTAACCACCCTCAAAGGTCCTCATAGGAAGCGGCTTGTCGTCCAGTCGGTGTGCCCCTAGAAACCAACCAGAAGCCTCCCAAACAAAATTCTACTAGCAGCCTTACGCATTGGGAGCAGCGGCCGACCCGGGTGCTTGTGAGCCCTTCGCCGCAGCAGCCTGCAGAGCTCCGAAGAGTCTATTGAATGCTGAAGAGGTCCCCGCACCTGCAGCACCTGGATGAGGACAACACCAGCAATCAATAGAGGGATGGATAAGTCTAGTCAGTTACCTTGACTGGCTCCACCACTGCCTTCCGAATCACCACCAGCACCCGCCGTGTTGGCAGGCACCGCCGCAGGCACTGATGTTGTTAACTCCACTATTTTAATCTGATATGAAGTAACCAACAGTATCACTACGCACTGCGGAAATGACAGAACTGATCATACGACAACATAATAGAGCCCATTAGACTAGTGTGAGTGTTACCTCAGCTAACACACTCTCCAATTGGGTCGGTGAGAGGTCACCCAGCATAACCTCGGCTCCGTGCTGAAAGCCCATCATCACGCGAGAGGACACTGATGACTTACCTCAGCAACAGCCTTGGCTAGGTCAACTACAAGATCCTTCGCCCGCTTGTAGTCAGCCTCTAGACCATTGGTAGTGACCAGAACGTGGAGTCGAGCTGAGCCTTGCAGAGCCTACAGAGAAAGATAGATGCTCGATCTCAAGGCCGGCCACCAAGACTCACCGCGCTCTGATTGCCAGCTAGGCTGAGCTTAGTCCCCGGGCACTGGGAGTGGACATGCTCAAAGTGAGCATTCCTATCACCACACAGATTGTTACGCAACTCATGCCAGCCCATAAGCTGAGCAGGCAGCTCCACGCGGCACTTGTAACTGATGAGAACAGAACTGTCGACAGCCTGCTGAAATACGTCCATGTACAGTGCTGGTCCCTGCGCGGTTTTCTGCGACGCTCCCAATGGCTTCTTCAATAGACGATCCACCAAATCGGTCTTCCGTCCGGTTACCTAAAGTAGCAACCTAGCCCTAGCAGCACCCTTCCATCAACCCTACTGGCAGGCCCTGGGCACGAAGCTTCTCCCGGAGCTGTGCTACTGACATCGCCATGTATTCTTCTCGTTGATTCTGGGGCTGAGCAATAGGACCAATAGGAAGTGACACCAGGGATGTGCAACGTAAGGCGTCAATCGTGAAGGTCCACTCGATAGAAACGGTATGCAAGCTGAATCCCGACTACAACGCCTAGTGATTCAAGACGGTATGCTAGACCGATACGACTCCTATTATATCTTATAGAGAGTATCGGCAGGAGCCAGTGGGAGGACCAAATGCCGATTGTCAGATCAACGAGCCTTACTGCATGATCCGAAGCATCATCCACTATGACCGCGTCTTGACCCATCTCCCCCTTGATCGTCGTTGGTCTAGCTTCTGTAGGACTAGGCGAGGGAACAGCAACGGGAGCCGCTATAGGGACTCTGAGAGTCAACAGAAATGAACCCCCACCATACAGAGACACAATTACCTCTGTGGTGGTTCTCCTTCATCACCATACTGAGCTCTGACCTCCCCACCAGCAGGACCACCAGCATGCCCTGCTGCCGCTGCAGCTGCTGCTGTATGCAACAACACGTCATCAGGTAGCAGCCATTCCACAGCAAAGCCGATGTATCTGCTCGGATAGTCCTGGTGGAGGAGCAGACATGGTGGATCAGCCCTACGGAGGCTCCATTTCGGGCACACGGTCAGGTGAGAGGCGTTCAAGCAGATGGTCCCCGGGTCGATCCCCGCTCTTGACACTTTGCTGTTTGACGCTAGACTTCAATGCAGTGACGTCACCGGTGTTAGTCCCTATAAACCCAAGCACAGCCCGTCTCATTCACCCAAGCACCAGCACCTCTCCTACCTAGCCGCCCGGTCTCGCGTATCTCCTTGTTGATGAGGTGTACAGACAGATTACGTGGGAACAAGTTGAGGGCTGTGAGCTCGTCATCTCCAACAGTATGAACCATAGCCCACGGGTAACGTAGATATCTGAATTAGCAGCAGCAGCAGCAGCAGAATCATCAGCATTCCGAACAAGCGGCCTGTTGCCATTACAGGAGTAGACGATGATCCCTCGCTGCGCACTGCACTGATCCAACAAATGTTCTAAGGATCTAGCATACGAAGAAATAAACATGTCTGAGCATAAAGCCAGCCGATCCTGACCAACCTCAACACACATATCCTTATCAACCTTATCAGGCAACTCCTCCATCGCTTCAAGGAGGCTAGCTACCTCCTCAGCCCCCTTCATCGACAGACGACACCTCTGCCCGACATCCATCCAAAATCGATCATCTGACATCACCATCCTGAGCCCTATTGGCAACTCGCAGGACTACCTTCAATGGGCTGGCCCTCCGGTGCTGTTGCCCGTATCCTCCCAATGAGCCCGATGGGTTCCAGCTGCCACGGTTCAAACCAGTACCTAGAGGATTCCATGTCCAAGCAACGGTGATGCTGATGGTGAGAACCTACACCCCACTGACAGCAGGTGGCTGAGCCGGCCACAGTGCGAAGAGCTGGAACAGAGATGAGTACACCGAATGACGAACTGCTGGAGAATCTAAAGTTCAAGACGATAAGATGCAGAACAGGTCATCTAGCGAGCATCCTACTGATAATCCGTTTCCTCTCCTCCATCTTATCATCAAACTCCCCTGGTTGTTCCCTCTCCTTGATCGCCACTGATGCCTCTATTTTCCGGGTTGATGGTATCAATATGCGTGTGAGATTCGAGTCCGTCTACACCATGAACAAGCAGATGATAATGCAGCACTCCCCATCTACTACTGCTACTATTACCTTCGCCTCTATGCCCTGTGCATGCAGCCAGTGTTGTAAAGCATTAACCTCTTTATCACGATTGTCACCAAGCGTAATCTCCAAGCCTTGGATACCACCCCCAGGCAACTGAGCATGCAGCAACCACTGAGACCTATACCACTCCTCCTCCTACTCCTTACTGCTCTAGCTCCTCCATCATCAGCTCCTCCCGAGTATCGATCCATATCCTCACGCTTACCCATGCCACTCTGGTACTTGGAGGAGCTTTCCAGCCAATGGAAGGCATCACACAGCGGTGGCAAGGCCCTAGAAAAAGCAGCGTCGGGGAGGAGGAGGACTCGCAAGAACCATAAGGGGCACTCACCCATGGCCTCTCTGACGCTCAGACTCAAGGCCGCGTATGATCCGAATAAGCATCGATCGGACAGCTCTAGCCTGGGGCGGCTGATCACCTGCAATAGGCCTTCAGCAATCAGCGATGATGGAGCCTAGCATTACACTTGACCAGTACATGTATCCTCGCCTCGGTATCGAAGTGCCTCAGATCAGGCATCTCTTCCGCGCCTCCACCTGATCCATCAGGACCATTATACCATCATCGCACTCCTACTACTGCTACTCACCAACACTACCGTCCTTCATACCCATCCCTCGGAAGTATATACGGCTCTGTGTGGCCGACTCCATCTCCTTATGATTCTGGCCTGACCACCCACCCAACTGCCCATCTCACTACCCCTGGCAGACCCACCTCTCGAGCCCACGATGGCCCTAACAGCATCGCGACCAAGCATGCCCGCACCCAACAGCTCATCGAGGAAGATACGTTCAATCCACTTGTACTTCTGGTCAGGGAGTATAGGAGGCGGCGTTGACGGGAGTACCTATAACAGGAATATGACCCCACAGATCTGCTTCAGACACCTACTGGCTTGATACTCCCAGTAGAAACACTAGCCTCATTGTCAGCCGTTGACGCCTAATACAAGTAGCCTGTCGAAGACCCCCATCCTCCGGGATGAGCCCTCACCTGATCCTGACCTCCACCCTCTTCTGACTTCACAGCATTGGCGTCAGCAAGAGCCTTTTCAAAGTGCTCCTTCCAGCTATTCGGCAGCCACTGCCCAGCGTTGTACAGTATGCGGACCATCTCCACTATCTCATCACTCCACTGCTTCCCCGCCGCCTCTGCACTAGCAATGGCTTGCTCAACATCCAGGTACCTGAGGAGATCCATTAACGAGCGCACGACCAAGCCCAACCCTACGTTCGATTCAACTGGAACTGCTCTTGATAATGTCGATTCTTAGCCCACTCCTGCGCTCTTCTACCCCCTCGCTTCACGCATTCCAAGAGCACAAACGCGCTGTGGTTACATTGACAGAACCTTAACGAACACCCATCGACCCAGCAAGCAGACAGGACCATCCCTACCGGCAGCGGGTAGTGCAGGTGTGACCTTGATGAGCTCCGTGACAGTTCCAACACACCTGAGTAGCAACATCGATACCACGAAAAGAAAAACAACACAAGAATCGAGATAATGAGAAGTGTGATACCACAAAAGACTGACCTTGCGTCTAATCCCACAGTCAGCTGGTTTATGGGTAATATCATCACAGTTGAGGCAGAGTGCCCCCTGTATAAAGGCATCCCTCATCTGCTGGCGGGATAACCTCAATGGTCTGATAAGCTCTGTCGGGACCTACCGATACACCCCCTTTCTACATCCCTCCAATAGTCTTACTACTGCTATTACCTCCGGGTCGCTCTCCCCATAGTCATCCTGGCTCTCATGATCATCATAATCCGAGACCAGCTCCTGCAGCTGAGGCTGTAGAGGCCCCAATGGCAGTGACAGCAAATATCTCGGTATACGCACTGAAGAGACGTCAGTGGCCCAGATAACAACAATCACGCCGCACACATGCTATGAGTGTCTACATCAATTTACAGATAACCCGGCCTTAGTACCCGATCCAGCCTCGTCTCCCAACAGTCGAGATATCTGTTTGATGCCCTCCCGATACCTGATGACCGACTGCATCACTACAGACAGGTCACCTTGTATAGTACATAGCTCTCCTCCTCAGTCCACCAATGAAGTGCACCTTATCGTAGTCAATGATAACAGCACCTCCATGACGCAACCATCTCGGCCAAGCCGCGCATGCTGCCCGAAGCTGATAAGATCCGACCACTAACCAGAGTAGCAGCGGCAGGATACTACTACCTTATCTACAATGTCACTCCGCCTGCCACCCTTAGGCAAGAACCATACATGATTCTGCTGTCGATTGAGACTACACTCAGGATACCTAACAAGCATGAATGCCTCAGCCGCGGACCGAGCCTGCGCACGTACTCGTCAATGATAAGCGTTCGGTAGTCTCCAGCGAATACAGTGAGCTTTGGGCTCACCAAGGCAACATTACAAGAGAGCAGTGGTTGAGTCGGCTGCTCTCTCTTGGCCGTCAATGGTGGCTGGACAACCTATTATAAAGAACATTATACCAAGCTCTAACCAGGGATCGAACCCGGGACCTCTGCCCTATCCCCCTACCGGCCCATCCTCTTGCCCTCCCTTCTGCAGTACACTCTGAGCCAGCTCATCAGCAGCCACTTGATACTGTTGTCGTATATGATGTATCCACTGCAGCAAATCCTGCATGCTTAACCAAAGTCGCTGGGGTCGGTACCCAGCCGCAGAGGGCTCTGGTGGGGACACTGAGTTCATCTGAAATCATATGACTCAAACTTCACTGCATCATCACCAGAGCAAACTCACCGAGAGCGTACAGCTGAGACGAGGAGTCTCGGCGACCCAGAAGGAGTCCCATTGAACACTCTCAGGCTCCTGCTGCGTGATACGGTACCGTAGTTGCGATGGATAGTTGTTTATACCCAGCTCATGAACTGAATGATATCAATATAGTAGCCAACATGTTGAATAGCAGTAGTTGACGACCTACCCTTCTGATCGAGTAGATCCCGCATAATCACTTCATTCGATATCATGCCACCTCGGCCGCGAATCTATACGAATGAAGTTGCAGAGCCCAGGGATCGAACCTGGGACCACTTACCAGCATCTCAACCGTCGTCCATTGTTCCTCCCCTGACAACCTATCCATAGTAAGCATAGACGCATCCTCGCCGCTCAGCCTCATTGGCGGCTGTGACACTAGATGTGAATCCATATTACTGGACATTTCCATTTGTATCAAACCCCACACCTAACACCACCTTATCTACTCATTCCGACCAACAGAGAGAGCTTACATGCATCGACAGGTCACTCTTCTCCACAGCCTCCTGGAACTTACTGTGCCACGTCAGATCCAGAGCACCAGGGTCCAACATGCGAGCTGAGATAAACAAAATGCGCGTGCCAGGATTCGAACCTGGGTCCGCGCTTACATATAATGTCCACTTTAACATGCAGAGGCACCCTGAACTTGTTGCAAACAGCCTGTATCAACTCCAACTCCGAAGATGTTGATTTCGAGAACTTGTTCACTAACCGATGAATCTGATGAATGAATCTTGCAATCTTGCACTTCCTCGCTATTCCTCAACTTACATCCTTGACCTTCCCGCGATTATACGTCTTATATATCTCCTTAACGACATTGAACACTTGTGCTTGTCGTTGCGTGTTCTGTTTCTCTCGATAAGTCTCAACGACGGCAGCCTATTCCATGCAACCATAATGCACCCAGGATCGAACCGCGCACCCGACACTACCAGCCTATCCTCGTCAATAGTAACCCCGTATTTATCACATATGGCCAAGTACACATACAGCTCCCTCGACCTATACTGCGTGAACACCGTGTGCTCGATGGATCCTGAGGGATTCCATCATGACGAATAAAGCCATCGCAAAGGCCTACTGAGCAAGTCCGGGTTATACACAGCCAACTCCTCCCTTATCAATTCCATTATACCATATTCTGGGCTGCTCGGCGGATAATACATACCTGGACAACCATCGTAGTTCTGGCCACTAGAGACACATTGTAAGTCCACAGTCCAACAGGTGCTGGAGGATTCCCGATGTAACAACAGAAGTAGCCCTAGGGGCATTGCGTGTGAATACTCCCCTAGTAGTACCAGGCTTGTATCCTCGACCTTCATCATATTTCTGTCGAATGGCTGCCACCACCTGCATCTCCTGATTGGCGTTCTTAGCCATGATGTCTTCTATTTCATCCAACTTGGCCGGGTTGTACGTCGCATAAAGTGACCGAGCCTGATGGGAAGGTCCATAACCAACCGCTCACAGTCCTAGACTCTTCATCCAACCTTGCTTTAAAGTAGTCACCGTTACCAGTGTTGTGAAATATGCACATGGTCAACTACATGTCTTGACGACAATATAGAAATCGGAGAGATCTTCGGTTTCTGAATATTCCGGCCCGAATTCGTATATAAACTCTTATTATTAGTGAGGAATCCGAACACACAGTCCAACACTGCCCGTTACCCTGCATCATTGTACGCCCTTCACCAACCTCAGAGCCAACAGCCGATGCGCAGGAGCCCCCTCTCCCCAGTCCGACTCGAACCCTAGTCTTACACTAGCCAAAGAGTAAGCAGCGAAGTCCTCCATAGTCCGATAGTTCTTGATATTAGACTGTATCGCGAACTCCGCGCCTAACTCGATGTGTCACCACCCTACCTCCCACCCCTCTACCACTATTACAGTCCACACCATACTTCTTGCATATGCTCTCATATAACGCCTTCAGTGTTGCCGAGTACTTCGCTATCAAGCCTGGCATCTGATCAACCACACGAAGCCATTCTAATCCACTGCCAACCTCCACTGTTACCTCCGATAACTTGCTAGGGTTCTTGGCAGCATAGACCAGATGGATGAGTGTACAGATATCTCCCTCATCCGTGTCCTCAGTCTCGCCGAACCTGAGCGTAACCATGGCACTAGAGAGGCTCATTCCACAGGCTTACATTTCGTTCTGTGCTTGCGTGAACTCGGCCACTATTGGGTCCTCGACAGTCTCGATGGGCTCCTCCATCTCAACTGAAATATTTGACTGCTGTCTAGCGGAGCGATGCAAAAAATAACTTCTCCACTATGATTATTACCATCATCAGACCCCTTCAACAAGGCATCGACATCAACGTCAGCTACACTGCCAGTGTCACTAAAGTCCTCCATTTTAGTAGCACCTTCGTCCGTTAGAGTCGACATCCAGGAGCATATTGCCCGCAGTGTTGACACGTTCATGAGGTTATAAGAAGGGGACCCAGTAGCATGAACATGATGATGCCTATTGAACCAGTCCTGGAGCATCTTAGACGTTGTCGCTGGTTGTAGTCTCAGCTGACGAGCCAATCTCAATAGACACTCCTTTAGGTCCGACAGTGTGGCCTCGTCCAGTCCTTGCAGATTGACAGCCATACTCCACATAAGGTCCACTACAGCTTGCTCATATTGGAGATCACTCATCACTGAGGACTCCACATCCGTGCCATAGAGATACTCTATGAACAGCTTATTGAGCTTAGTCTCAGGTAGATACCGAACGCCCGCCGTATTCGCTACTCTCAATACTGCATTCTGTTTCAAGTCATCAACCATACCTGAGCATGACCAACACATGGCCTCGGCACATGACTACTACTACTACTACTACTACTACTACTACCGAATAAGCCTCCACGGAACCTGGCCACAGGTATGGGTCTAGGAGCTGCTGGTGCTCTGTTGGTGCCGCCCATAGTAGTATCCGAAGGGCTTGCCTGATATCCCTACCAACACACATCAATAGGACTACACAGTTGAGGACAGGTCAACGACTGGATGTTCCGTGATCTTGATCCGACAGCATAGACCGAGGCGAGAGCCATGGTACTGCTATTACCTTCATCTTCTCGTCCTCATTGAGCTTTCCAGTTTGATAGTCCCCCGCAGCGCCATTGAGTGGTTCTTCTTTAAGATCGTCATCATCACTAGACTCGCTATGCGACGTATAGTCATCTCCAGATGCTGAAGAATGAGATCCAACCCCGACATGGTATTCGTCTCCTCACAGCTCGATCGACTTGGACTCCGTTTCCGATACACTTTCCGTACTACACCTGCCGGACTCGCTACCGACTCGGTCAGCTTCCGGCCTCTGAAGCGCTCCTTCTTCTGCCGAAGTGTCTGGGCATGCTGATGCTTATAGTAATCATTAAGCTGATACCATACCTCTTTCACATCATTGAGCCCGGATCCAATGTTGCCCGATGGCTCCCACGTGAGCTCTCGAGAATTCTTCCACTTGACTAAGAACCTACCCAAGCATGCCTCCACTGCATCACAATACCATCTCAGTACTCTTCCTTCCTCCCAGATATCTTCCGCACGTCCAACAGAGCCTGCACTTCGTAATACTCTGGTGAGGCCATGACTACTACCAAATGGAGGAGGCAGAGGACGAATTGAAGACGACGTCGAGGGACGAAGAAAAACTAACTTTTCCAATACCACCAGAGGCATCCAATTACCCCCGTATTAAACACTGTAAAGCCAACAGAAGCCGTGCTAGAATTGGTACTCATCTCAAGAGACACCATGATGCATCTTCATGATCCATCTTACAAATTGTTCCTAGAAAGATCGATTACAAGGGCGTGCGCGTCAGCAACTTGGCCAGGGTTACTGTCCAGCGAGGATGCTCAGAGAGTCTATGTTCAGCCTAATATACGTGCGAAACCCTACCCGATCGCTGTCCAGTGCCTCAACCTAGCCCTGCAGTCCTGCTATTGTAGCAATTGATGGCCTCCAGCCTCCTGAGTCGTACCCTCTCACGCCGCATAATCCCATCCGGCTTGGGCAGGCCGATGGCAATAAGGACCACCACTCGATATTTTTCAATGCTCACAGTGGACAAGTTCACCAGGGCTGAGGCTCTCCAGAGGGCTTCCAATCTCTACTATCAGGTCGGATATCGTCATTCACAGTCGCTCATCTCAGCTAAGGTACTCGGCACGAATTGGGAGGACGGCCTCAATCTCGTCCTAGATGCCCCTTTCTGGGAATCTGAGCTGGAGAAGGTAAGATTCCGTCGAGGTCATCGGACACGCCGACTGCAGGTGGATCACATGTGCGAGCCGTATTTATGTGACGACGAAATTGGACCTATTATTCGCAATCTTCACGAGACTATCAACTGCATGTACGCCTGTGAGGACGTCAGAGATCACATCAATGAGCTTTTGGAGTTGTCAAGTCGTGCAGAAGGTAAAATGCCGGGTGCCGGGATAGAACCAGGGTTCGGAACTAGGCGTGATGGGCTCCGGTGCTGCTGCTTCGGAAGAGGTTGAAAACATGCCAGAGCAGTGTGGTATGGTTACTAAGGCTTACGAAGACCTTCTCGCGAGGTGAATCTATACGAGTGCCAGTTCGCGTTCAAGAGTATTCCCAAGATACCCAGAACACCATCCGAAGATCGAGCAGACGGTGGGGCACGGCCTCGCTATACTGCGCCAGCTCGAGAAGTTCAATTTCAAGAGCAGCCATCGGTATTTCTTCTGAGTCTTCTTCAGCAGGATAATCTCGTGGCGCGGTGAAGCTTGTATGTAATACATCTTTGAATCCGTTGTGAGTCACAACTTGTGACCTAGGGATAGACATGACGAGACTGATTTTCTAGGGAGTTCATGTCGAGTTACCGGACTATCTGATTTACCCTGCGGCTACTATTTTTACCTAAGAATGGCTCCTCGACAATCGAGAAAGCATTCAGGAGAAATCACAGTAGGCCTAGCAGATCTAGGCCGTACTTTCCCCCATCTTTGCCCAACACCATTGCCATCGCAGGTAATACTTGCTGAGTTGTCGCATACCGTAATTTCGTGACTTCAGAGCTTAGCATCCCGGATGGCGTCTGCACGGTCCACACTACCACCAGCAACATTGCAGGGAGAGAAGCCTGAGAAGCAGGCAGCCTCGAAGTTTGTGCCTCGTGAGGATGTTCGCATTCTGCCTCCTTCTCTGAGAGGTCGGGGGCAGGATTCCATGGATTCACCTGGGTTAGCCCCACACATGTCGGGGGAGACTCTGGTAGAATTATGGGACGCCCCTATTGAGGAGACCTTGCCCGATTCGAAATTGGCGAAGGAGATCATAGCCTCTCGAACAAGTCCTGTGTTCAGTCCGAAAATGGGACAAGTAAGCGGTTACTACCAGCACATATCCAAGCTCATGCTTTAGGTACGGATACTAGCACGACCACACTCATCCACTGAGAGCACCACACAGTCCCCTCCAATGTCAGCCTCCGAGGCCAGGTCGCCTATAGCTGGATTATCAGCGGGAGAAGTCCAGTCCACTGCGGCTGATGACAACTCGCATGCAGTTGATCACATCTCTGCTGAGGTGGTTTCAACAACGCATGTATCTTGTGGCGGATCGAAGGTTACAGCAGTTCGGAGGTTGCCTGTGACGAGGCTCACCAGTGATAGGGATCGGCCACCAGAAGAACAGAAGAAATCCGAAGTTGAGGGTGAGCCCTTGTAGTCATGCATTCTCACATGGTAGATTTTATAAGATACGAAGGAGTCGACTTCGACTAAATCCCGACGTAATCGGAAAGGAAAGGGTAAAGGCGGCAGTGGTCAGCAACGCTACAAGCAGTGGAATAACAAATCTTATTACTATTACTACTGAACCAATTTGGCTGCTCTGTGTTGGAGCATTACAAGCAATCACAATTTACAACTAACCCTACTACAACAATTCATCGCATCCTGTCACTCTTGCTTAATCGCTTTCTTACGATTGTTACAATCGCCGTATCATTTGACTTGTGCATAGCAGCATTTGTGTTAGCAGTTATGTGATATATTTCCACCCTGTTGTCAAATATATCGACCCTTCAATAGTATTCCACGAAGTCTTAGTGTTGCGTGTCTGCATATGTGCCAAAGAACGGAAAACGCGGCAGGTTGCGATCTTTATAGGAAAGTTACACATGTAAGAATCCCCCTCTTATTAACTCGAAGTAATCCCCGCATTGAAACACAGATGCAATTGCTACTCATGATATAATCAACATCATCCACTACGAGGTTGTCGGATGTCTGTATATCATCACTATAGGTCCCTTTCTATATACTATACTATGTTCATATAGTACTATGTGTCCCCCAACACCCTAAAGTCTTTCTTTAACTCAATACCGTCTTTCTCGCAGCACCAGATAAACTAAGTCCCAAGTTTTGGCCAATCGTTATAATGTAATTATCCACTGTTGCAACGGCAGAGCTGTTGATACACAAGACCTCGGATGAGTATATCATAATCATCCGCTTGAACGGTAAAGATAGATCATCAATGCTATAACCATGGATAGGAGTCAACAGATACGGACGCAGCAGATTCAAACTACACCAATACCACCAGCAGATTTGAAATGAATCTAAATGCTTAGAGCTTATCCATGTAGTTGGAGAGATCGGGCATCTCAACCTTGATGTTCTTGCGCTTACGGATGTTGAGAACGAGCTCCTGAGCCTTGGAACCCTCCTGCATCGGGTCACCGGGAAGAGCCTCCCAATGATCGAACACGCACTGAGGGAAGGCCTGACCAGAGGTAGCCTGACGGAGAGCACCAGTGAAGCCGAACGACTCAGCAACGGGCAAGTAGGCCTTGAGCTGAAGCAGAGGAGTACCCTCCTTCTGGTTCTCCTCGAACACGCAACCACGACGCATGGTGAGCACGTTGTAGATACCAGACATGGCCTCAGTAGGAGCGGTGATCTCAGCCAGGAAGACAGGCTCCTGGAGAGCAGGGCCGGAGAGCAACTCAGCGGCGAAGCAGACACGACGAGTAGCAGGCATAAGCTGACCGGCACCACGATGGATAGCATCAGTATGCAAGGTAACATCCTGAATGTTGAAGCGAATACCACGCATGTTCTCCTCACAGAGAGGACCCTCCTTAGAAGCCCACTGGAAGGCTGAGTTAACATGCTCCTTGATCTCATTAAGGTACTGGACACCCTGAGTGACATCGACGACGACGTTGGCACCCTCAGTCTCGGGACCGAAACACCAGATCTTACGGGCGGCGTTAACATCCCAGTCGTACTTCTCAGCGAGCTCCTTAGCACGCTCCTTGGGATCAACACGAGGACCCAACTTGCCGCTCTCGATCTCAGCACTAACCTCATCACCCAAAGGCTCGGCAGTCACGAACAAACGGTTATGCTTGTTGGGGGACTTGGCGAGAGCAGTCTGACTCGAGGTAGTAGTGACAGTCTCTCTGTATGAGACGACGGGATCGGATACAGTGAAGTCGCACTGAGCGTACTCGTCCTTAAGATCCTTAAGGCAGATCTCAACGTGCAACTCACCGCAGCCAGCAATGATATGCTCACCAGACTCCTCAGTGGTGCAGACAACAAGGGGATCAGACTTGGAAAGCTTCTTGAGACCCTCAACGAGCTTGGGGAGATCCTTACCATCCTTGGGCTTGACGGCCACACGGACGACGGGAGACACAGAGTACTTCATATCGGCGATGTTATGGGCATCAGGGATATCAGTGATGGTACCAGACTTGAGCAAGTACTGATCAACACCGACCAAGGCACAGGTGTTACCGCAAGGGATATCAGACACCTGTTCGACATAACGACCCATCATAAGAACGGTACGTTGGATGTTCTTGACGTTCAAGTCATCCTTGGAGCCGGGGACATAATGGGGTCCCTGGATACGGACCTTCTTACCGGTAGCAATGGTACCAGAGAAGACACGGCCGAAAGCGTAGAACCTACCCTTATCAGAAGTGGGAACCATCTTGGAGATGTACATCATGAGAGGACCATGGGGATCACAGGCACGGATGGCGTTGGCGGCAGCGTCATCCATAGGACCCTCGTAAAGGTTCTCAACACGATACTTCTGGGCGAACACAGGACTAGGCAAGTGATCGACGATCATAGCCAACAAAGTATCGGCAGCAGGCAACCAAGTCTGCATGACCTTCTTCATCAAAGGCTTACCGGTGAGGAGCTTGTCGTCACCCTTGAGGACGATGTTCAAAGACTTGAGCATCTTCTCGTACTTCTCCTTATCCTCGTTCATGATGGCACGGATCATCTGAGTGATAGGCTCAACGATGAACTGGCAGAAGGCACGAGGGAGGGGCTTGCCAGTGTGACCAGCAGGCTCGGCGACGTTAGTCCAAGAGTGCTTCTTGGCGTTGAAGAAAGTATCACCCCAGAGACGCTTCATCATCTTAGACTTGGGGACACCAAACTTAGAAGCATACATCTCGGCGAACTTCTCGATGGAGAAAGCCCAGCCGTGAAGACCGGAACCGAAGGCGACGGTACCTTTCTCGGGATAGACCTGGCAATCACCCATGAGCTCATCGTTGTAAGTGGCGATGATGACGTTGACATCCTCAATGCATTTACGGAAGTTGACATACATCTCCTCAGGGTCCATCTGCAACTCCAAGATACACCTATCGACCTTGTTCATGAACAGAACTGGCTTGACCCTCTCACTCAAGGCCTGACGAAGCACAGTCTCGGTCTGGACGGCGGTACCCTCAATGCAATCGACGACGACCAGAGCACCATCGGTAACACGAAGGGCAGCAGTAACCTCAGATGAGAAATCAACGTGACCGGGGGAATCGATAAGGTTAATAAGGTAACCGTGTTCCTTCTCCTTGTCCTCGGCCTTGTACTCGTAGTACAGAGAGACACCAGTAGACTTGATAGTCACACCACGCTCCTGCTCATCAGCACGAGTATCAGTGAAACGAGCATCACCAGCGGCCTTAGAAGAGATAATGCCAGCACGGCAGATAAGGGAATCGGTCAAAGTGGACTTGCCGTGATCGACATGAGCAATGACACTCATGTTACGGATGTAAAGAGGCTCATCCATGGCCGCACGCATCTCCTCTACTGTGAAGTTCGGCATTTTGGCAAGAGATCCTTGGGAACTACGAGCGAAATATTGACCTACCACTATCCTACTAAGGCTACAGCTACTTGCACGCTACGTTAGTCAAAGAAAATTATCAAGCAATAAAACACCACGACTACACTACGTAGTGCTACTGCGATACTCCTGCTCAACATACAGGCCCCAGAATACTCTAAATGCTTCACTCGCAATGCCGCAACGTCCGACAACCATACCCACGTTGAAACTTGAAACCTACGAGCTGCGCAAATCTAATCGATTTTCTGGGAATTCGCTATGAATTTTTCCTCTGCATCGGCGCAGCTTCATCTCACGCACTCATGCGGGGTCCGCATGAGTTCGCATCGCGGACCTCCCCCGCCTTGGCCGAACTCGAGACAGTTGCCAATAAGGAAGCCCTACCCAGTAAAGAACTCTTTGTATGTAGGCCTAAACACCTCGTTGTAATGCAAACGAATATCTTGAGATAAGTTCACTTAACTGTGCGTTGGAGTCGTGTTCCTCAGCGCATGGTCAGTGTTTGAGTTCGACATGCTGGGGAACGCTGTAGCGCTGAAGGCTATATACCGCATCAGCTCAGTTTGTAACGAGGATGGTTCGATTCATCGAGAGGACAGGATAGTAGAAGTGGATAGAAGTTGAAGGCTGTTCTTGATCATCACCATTTCAAAAGCAGCATTAAACCCCTCCTATGATGGAGTTTCTATTTGATTGATTCACCCTTTTCAACAAGACTGTGATCATAAGTCTCCTCCTCACTCGATTTATGGAGGCAATCCATTATCATACGCAGCAATAATCGATCACGTGTGAAAAGGTATTGGCTGCGCGCTGTCGTTTCTTTCGTCGTTAATGCTCTTGCTGCTCAAGTGAACACAGGTTGGAGTAGCGCGATCAACACTGGAGTTCTAATACTTATATAGAACCAACCGCCCGGCACTGGTAGGGAAGTACGAGCGAACCTACATACGCAAGACAGGAAGGCAACTTTTCATCCCCGCTAATGAGCATGACACGTCGTATGGAGTTTCGAATTCACAGGCATTTCATATCCTACTTGATTCCAAGGTTCGAAAATTCTCTCTCTTCCCCACAACAATGTATGGAGCTTGGCGTTGTCATCCCACAACAAAAGAAAATATCGGGCATGTGGTGTAGGGGCATCACGTCTGCTTCGCATGCAGAAGGCCCCGGGTTCAATTCCCGGCATGTCCATTAATATTTATCTCGTTGCTCAAAAAAATGAATGATCTCCAGTAATCAATTGAAGACTACTATACAGAGGAATGAACGCAGCAAACATCTAACCCGTGAGGTACGGGCCGTATCCACGGACCATAACCTCGCGCACGACCATTTTATACCAGACCCAATTTTTCATGTAAAATAGTTTGCCACAGCTCCCCACCTGTGTTCTTCAATATAAAAGAGAGCTCGCGATATCAGTAACCCGCTGTGGCCTGTCATGATCCGTTCTTTTACTTAACGCAATCAGCACTCTATCAGTGAGCAGTGCAATGAGAGCATAAAAACTTTGCGTCTACCACGGCTCAAACAGCAGATATCTCTCGACGCTTACGTAATGAAAGGGGCCCGTGACGGAGGCACACCTGTAATGTTGACTGGAGAAGCAGACCAGGGGGGCCAGGGTGGACGCTTATTCCACATGCTATCGACTCCCCATACGCTGGCACCATGCAGCCAGATGCCCACGAACAATGACTGCCAGGCAAAGCTCATACGACTACGGGGCTCTCGACAACTGCAAAACATAGATTCAATTGAGCGGAGCGAAGCAGAGTATTCCTTATTACATCATAGCCATCAGGTAAGCTGTGAACCAATGATGCAGATGAAGTCCGTCCGACGTCGGCTCGGCGACGAAGGTAAGGAACGTCTGAAAGAGAGACATACAACTATCAGTGCAGTCGAGATTATGGAGGAGACGTACAATGGCTATCAACCCTCCTGTGACACCTATTACGAATTGTCCGAGGTAGCCACCACGGAAGGCAAAGAGTATCTGGAGCGGAGCTAACTGCAGTCGGCTGCTAGTGGAACCCCACTCGACTATTACGTGTGACCAGAGGCACCATATTGCAGCTGATAAAAGTATGCTCGCGGCAATCCACTGTAGTAGCCCCCAATTGGCTATGCTCTTGATTGACAGCGTCATGTGAGTGCCGACTATCTCTTGGTACAGCGTACACGATATAGTGCTGAGCTGAGGTAATAGCAGACGTATCAGGCGATGATAGGGTTTAGGTGGGACCCTACTATGGACAAGATGGCGAAGAGCATCCAAGTGCCGATGGTCGTGAGCCTCTCTTTCACCTTCCCTGCCGAGTAAAGGCTTATGCCTAGTAGTAGAGACAGCAGTGCATCGAAGGCGTGAGGAGATATTCTGAAAGCAGCGGTCCTCACTCCTCGAAAGCCTGCCCCCACTGTAGATCTTACCCCTTAGGGTTCGTACCCATATGGACGCTTGCTGCTGAAGCATACCCAAAGTAAAAAACTGGCAAAACTACTCCGAACGACCAAACTGGGGGACGATATATGAGCGGTATAGAACGGTTGAAGAATCTAAGAAGATCACCATGACTGCCCCGGTGGGTATAATCGTTGAGCCGACGAAAGCTATTGCTCGAATCACGAAGCCGCTAGGGGAGATGATATAATTCCGAATGCCCCCATCGATAGCTAGACCTCCCTATTCAGAACTCAGTGGCACTGCCCTATGCGCTTCGCGGTGCCTTGATGATAAACTACTACGATGAGTACATATCAACATCGGCAGACAAATACTCGTACACTCAACTACTTACGACTCGCATCCTCCGTCTTCGCTGAGGAGGTCCTGCTGCTCCTCGAGGTCATCCGGAATGATAAGATGGGCTCGGGCTGCAGGCATCCTCCTGAATAAGCAGCTACTGTCGAAGTGAAAGTACATGTATTACTCGGAAGACAGTAAGGCCTCTTCCGAGCTCTCTATCTCCATTGGAGGCAGCCGGGCAGTGGGGAGATGGAGATCTCGAGAGGACCCGTTGCGGGTGAAAAAGTGACGAAAAGGGAATACCATCTGTCTGGCTCAAGCTCCTAGCCTGCAATGAACGACTCTCCCTGCTGCTGCTACCACCTTGTAGCCCACTCGAATCAACAACAACACAGAGAGAGGCAAAAGGACAATCTCTATCACAAAATAATAATCATCATCTTTCTCGCGACATTCGTCGGATTATATTGCAACTACTGAGCCACAAGTGTTACTCATATGGTACAGTTGTATAGGGATTCTAAACCTGTACATCCTGATACCAGTTATGTATAGCAAGACTGCTGTTGTATGCATAAGATTTTTCATTACCAATAGCCAGAGCCATCCTTCGAGCCCTGTCAATTTGCTCAGTATCAGCAGCCCCTGCTGCTGCTGCTCTCCTCCTTCTCCTTCTTGGACGGTACCCCAGACTATCCAACCACTGCTCAGCTACCATATCCATAGCCTCTCGGAGGATGAGCCTAACATCCCATAGGATCTCCAACGCCTCGCAATCGCTCATCAATGCCTTATCACTAATATAGAGGCCAGCACCCGGACAGTAACGCATCTTAGCCGTCGATGCCACTACCAACGTAGCTGGAAGCATCGGAGTAAGGCAGCCTATACGACCTCGGCTGTCGTCTTTGCCATACCACATACTGTCAGATCTACCCGAGTAAACGAAGATCTGCAGGTACTGGTAACCTTGGTGGTCGGGGCTCAACTGTGGGTAGAGGTGTATCACAGAAGTGTCCGCAGGTCTGAGCTTGATACTATACCCCATTTGACCGACCTCATATGGTGGGTCCATGGTCCTCATCCCTCCTGCTTCATCTGACTGACATATGTCAGATCCCACTACTGCTGCCAATACCATCTCAAGCCCAGGCACTTGTTGCAGCACAAGTTCCATAGGGTTCCATCCTTCCCGTATAATGACCTCCTTGGTACCGTTCACCCACTCAAAGTGCTTCTTTGGAGTCAAACCATTCTTCTCTAGCCACTGGAAAAGGAAGTCCCGCTCGGTCCACAAGCTCGACAAGGCACTGTGCCTCAGATGACGATGTTTGGCAAACGCCTTAGCAGCGCGATGGCCCTCACGAATCCACTTCTGCTCCCACTCGATCTCGAATACAAGCTTCTGGAAGTGATCACTAAGAATAGCCTCCCGACGAGGCTCCTGACCATCAACGCCGAGGTGGACCTCAGTGGCCGCCTCGATCGGTAGGAGCTTCCTCTTCGGCGGCCCAGAGGACATACTATCATCCGAGGCGTCGCCGGCGACTTCATCGCCATCCAAAACCTCCGAGTCAGTGCCAAAGTAAATGTCATAGTGAGAAGACATAAGGATCAACGTGACGGCCAACCAGAAGCCAACAGCATCACTATAGGACCCGGTATTGTACATTACACTTGCACAGAGTAGTCCACAACCTTGGGTGGCATCAAGTGGTAGCCTTGCCAATATACGACCTCTATTTGTTATATTACCCGCCTTATCGAGAGCCCCGGCTTCTCTCAGCATCGACGCTGACAGGACCACACGACGGGTCTCAGGGTCGTGTGGGAGGTTCTTATAGAAAGTGAGGAGCTCATCGAGACCTCTGATTAGGCGACCATTCGAGAGGCAGAGTGACTGCAGCAGAATGCCCTCCAGAGGCTCTCGTGCTATATTCGGCTCGAGCTGCTCTGGCAGACCAAAGTGGAACATCTTCTCAGGAATCAAGTGGAAGCAAGTACCACTACACGTACGTCCAGTGCGGCCCCTACGCTGAAGACAGTTGAACTTGCCAGCCCACCACACTTCCAAGTAGTTCTTGCTCTTCTTCACCTTCTGCCGACAGCAGTCTATAACGTATCTCAAGTCTGGGATGGTCAAACTTGTTTCGGCAACATTAGTCGCCAGCACGCACTTTATCCTAGGGCCATCAACACTCTCCAGCCGCTTGAAAAGCCGACTTGCATGCTGCCCTGCAGTGACCCTATGGAAGGGTATGAACAAGTAGTGTTGTCTGAAGGTCTCAGCGCACGGCGAAGATTTTAAAAGATACCTCATGAGTTTCGCGATAGAGCCCATACCCGGCAGGAAAATGAGCACCGCACAATACAGTTTCGCATTCTCCTCCTCCTCAGGGTGGTACATTGCCTCCATCTTGTCGGTCCAATCATCGATTATCCACATGAGCAAACTCTCGATCAACTCTGTGGGTATCCGGTAGGGCTCCAAGGCCGGCGAGCTCAACGCCTGCTGGACCAACTCGTCGTTGTCGTAATTGGTAAGTCCAGCTTCTGAAGCCTTCTGAAAGATCTCAGCCTCGTCGAGCGCCAGAGTAGCCCAGTGGCTCACACGGTCCCCCACGTCAGCGGCCTGGTTCATCTTGGTGTAGACCGGGGGTTCAAATCCCAGCAGCTTCACCGTATTTTCCAAGTAATACTCTTTTACGTCAAAACGTTTCTCATTGACAGTGAGCAGGTTTCCTCTATCAACGCTGCCAGGCTTCAAGTACTCAAGCATATCAACGACCGAAGCCGACGCCGACATGAGAATTATCTTCAGCCCACCTCTACCAACCAGATGGGCCTTCACCACACCGAGTAGTACATCCATTTCAGTACTTCTCTCATGCACCTCATCCAAGATAAGATGTGTCACTCCATGAAGATCAGCCCCATCCCTCTGGCCCATAGAGGCCAACAAAGACCCCTCAGTACAGTACAGTATCGAGCCGTAGTCTACCGTCGTCAGATGTCCAGGCAAGGAAGATATGTTATGAACGAGATACCCAACAGACTGCTCATCTCCCCTCGACCGACCTCTCTCATTACGGACCTTCATCGCCACTGATAGAGTCGCCATCCGCCGAGGCTGTGTGACGAGAATCCTATGAGGAACTCCCATCTCTCTCCCATAGTCCAACAGCATTTGGGGTACTTGAGTGGTCTTGCCCGACCCAGTAGAGGCCTGTATGCCTACTACATCGCTCCGCCTCAATAGCTCTCTCAGTGGATCGAATATTTGCTCTATCACCAGATCCTTCGGGGACTCCTCCGAAAACACTGCCTTGGACACACCATGTCTTTCAGATCTGTCGAGGTCATCCCCCATCCTAGGATTCCGAAACATAGACCGCCATGGATCATATGCCGCCGACGGAGGTGGTGGTGGTGGTGTTGGTGGACGCTGAGGTCTATCCCTCACTTTACTCTCCTTCCTCACTAGAGGACCTCCGAGGACCTCAGGGCCCTCAACTTCTGCGTAGTTAGGTATGATGAACGGGGAATCAAAGTAAATGCGCTAGTGCACTAATAACAATCTGCAATGGAAAGCGTCAAAATAACAACCTGTAGGATTACACAACGCGACAACAACAGCGTTCATAAAGCAATGGAATTCGACACGCGGAGCCTACATCTCTTCTACGAATTCCATGAATGTACATGCTAACAATACTATGCCATGTTACACTACTATCTAGGCTCAACATTCGTCCTTCCTGCATCGACAAACCTGACTGGGTTCCCCTCGCGCCCTGCCTTACTCCTAAGAGATGTGCAATTACGAGTGGTTCTTGACGTTAGACTCTGTGAGAGAGTAACCGCACAACTTTATTCGATACCTTAGGACTCCACAGACATCGTTCCCCTATATTATGGGTCTCATTGTATTTACTCCCTCCATACTTCTCTATTGTGCAAGTTCCTTAATACCGTACCCAAGTTGGTCGTAGCAGCAGCAAACACATTGATACCGATTCCCAAGGGGAAGTTCCGGAACTAGGAGATAGGCTGCAATCAGCCTCATTAGCAGAGACCAGGTCAGCAGGTTCAGGCTGAACTCGAGGCCCAACCAAGGAGGGCATTGACTATGCCAATAGACTCGATAGTATGATGGTGGATTGAACAGCAAAGTAAATGCTCCCATGAAGAGCACAAGATACGCCGAAGTACCATAGCAATTGTAGTGGGCATGGGGGAGGTGAAGGCCCCCTCTAGGTCACATATCCTGCCTCCTGAGGATGTACAAGACGGTGTGAACCACCAGAGTGGACCCGAAGTTCCCGTTAGGGAGTAATAGAGGCCCAACGACCCTGCGACCGACCAACTTTCCTTGCGCGAATCAGGGCGAGCGCCAAGTACAAAAAACTGAGCGCACGCCCCAGAGAGAGGAGTCGTGTTGTTTGTCTGCTAGGGACGGACTCTTTGGCGGCACGCAACAATACTTAGCGGAGTGATACTAGTGTTATTCTGTACCGTAGTTGTATAGTAGTTGTGGAAGTTATGTCTACTGCAACCACCAACTCTATTCCTGATGACCTCTTTAAGAAGGCCAAGACCGGCAAGGGACGGAGGGTATTAGCCGAGAGGGCATCCAAACTTCAAGTACGTAGGGACCGCCTCTACCCCTGTCTCATTACCATTGGCATATGTAGGAGAACGATAAGACGGTTATGCTACTCCGAGGGCCTCAGGCTGGACAGGACGTCAATGCTCTATTGAAGGATCTGTGAGTTGTTGTAATTATGGTAGGGCGAGTAGTGGTGACAGATACGATATGCTTAAACCTAATGCAGTCAATTTGAGGAGGAATGAGAGTATCCAGCCGTTTGAGGATCCTGGTAGTATCTTAGGTTGCACCTTTAAAGATTCAAATGAGGCCCAATTTCTGCCAATAATTGCACTCTACAGGCACCTTAGAATTTCTCGCGAAGAAGAATGATGCCAGTCTATTCATATTCGGATCGAAGTAGGACCTGGTCACTGGAGTGATGCTTGCAGTACTTTCTCATAGGACTAAGAAACGGCCCTTCCGTTTGGCTGTCGGCCGAACTTTTGACCACCAACTGCTCGACATGGAGGAGATGCACGTGTCCAACTACGTAACCCCATCACCCACACTTCGTACACTTCACCCATTTGATAGGTTCCGGCTAGCCAGTTCAGAGCAGAGGCTCCTCGGCTGGGCAGCAAGCCTCTAGTTATCTTCCAGGGCGATGGTTTCGGTAGTGTACCTGACCTGCAGCACGCCAGGTCTCTGTTGTTGGACGTATTCAGAGGATCACAGGTGGACAATTGTTGCCAGACTTACAGAACCTCGGGGAAGTGTTATTCTCATAGGCTAAGGCAGTGGCCCTGGATGGTCTTGATCACGTCGTGGTCTTTTCTGCAGTTGAGGACCCTGACGAGGCCGGCTCTCATCTCATATGCTTCAGGTGGGCTTGTTACTCTATGCCCTGAGTGTCACCGATTAGCACCTCTTTACGTCACTAGGCACTACCGTATGATATTCAAGCGTACTGGCACTAAGCTGCCACACGTGGAGCTCGCCGAGCTCGGGCCGAGATTCGACCTTAAAACGGACAGGGATAAAGCTGCTGATCATGAGAAGTGGAAGTAGGGCCGTGACTTGACGGCTTTAGGAACCTCTGATGTGGCTAGGTATGCTACTAGACTCCCGACACAGACGTCTACTACTGAGTATAACAAGGATAAGGAGCGTCCTAACAAGTCTAAGAACATCACCACTGATATCATGGGTCAACGTAATGAGGACACTGGGGGGAGGTGTCTATGGGAGTGTTATGCTCAGGTCGTGGCCGTATTCATCTCGAGAGCCAGAACTTCGATAAGCTGTACACTCCTCATCACAAGACTTTCCTCAAAAGGAAAGAGAAGTTTGCCGAGACAACTGCTACTGACGAAGGAGGATGTCATATGGGCTTCGGGTTTCAAAGAAATCAAACTCACATTGGCCGGACGCTCATGGGTGGTTGATGATTGTATTACTCACATTTCAGATAGTCCCTCACCGAAGAAGGCCAAGTCCACTTAAGTGCTACTGAGCCCTCCTTACGTATTACTACCAAGTAACGTTTCTCTCTCCTTGGATACCCATGTTGAGTGAAGTAGCGCTACAGCAATATCCACAGCTGCTTGAACCACTACTCATTGAACCACTTCCATCACCACATTTCAGCCCTCTATCTAGGACTACCCTTGACCGTTATGTCCGTCCCTCCAGCTCATACAGTGCCACCGAGCTCGAGAGTGATCAAGGTTTATTATAGAGGAGACAAGGAGATACCACAAGGGGAATCGTAGGTCTGGGGAAGGTTGATCGGGGGTCGATGACTTTGGTGTCTGTGATTGGCATCCTACTATGCTCTCAGTTTCACCTTGAAGTACACCGAATGGTGTCTGGACGAGGCCTCAGGTGTCTGCGTATGGTAGTGTTGGGTGCTTATCAGCTACTCGCTCTCGGTATCACCCTGTTGCAGTTTCCTGTCTAACCCTAAGAAGTTGAACCCATTCACATTCAATATGCTCTGGGAAGTCCTCTTCTGTATTGAACACGCTGAGCGAGACCACAGAGTGAAGGTCCTCATCTGGGCGGGTCGCGGTATGGCCCTTGGTACTCCCTTCTTCAATATGATGACCATCAGGTCGTTGCTTCTCTGGTGGCGCTGACTTCACGTCTCTCTCCGCTATCGATGTCGATCCCGAGATCATCGCTGGCTACACTCGGGTCGGCAAGGGTATGGCCCGAGAGATGGACGTGGCCTTGCAGGTGCCTGTTGTCTATTGATACCACTCCTCCTCCACTACTACATCGTTCTATCAGGGGATAACACAGCGCATGTTAGCCTTTAAGAAACTATCTATCTCTGCAGTCCATGGGCCGTGCATTGGTGGAGGAGCCAACTTCTCGCTGTTGCTGCACGACTTCGTATTCGTGGCGAAGAGCGCTAAGTTCCGGTAGTTTATAGTGGCGCTACCACACCTTGAGGAATCGATGCAGTTACCCCTTTGCTGAGCTGGGCATCCCAGCAGAAGTAGGCTCGTCCTTCCTATTGCCCTACACTGTGGGTCTACAGCGAGCTAAGGAGCTCCTCATGCTAGGGGAGTTCTTTGGTGCAGACAAGGCACTTCAGTTGGGTACGGTAGCACCCTATGTATGCTTACGGACTCTCATCACTTGGGAATGTCCTCAGGATTGGCACATGAAGTCGTGGAGAAAGATGAGGACCTGCTACCGACTGCCATTGCTTTCGCTGCTACTAAGTTGGCTCATAGGAAGTCATTCAAGGGCGCGGGTTTATTTTCTGTTAAATAGTTTGCAGGTATATGGACTCTTATGCTTACACCAAGGCTCTGGTGAACGGCAATCTACTCGCTATTATGAAAGCTCACAGATCCCTCGATAAGGAGGTGAGCTTTCTTCACGTTGGCCGTGGTGATGGTACCCAGTTTATGACATGTCCTAGATGGGGTTATTGTTATACGTAGTTCTCGGACTGATAACAGTTCCGGAAGTAATTGTATCTGGAGCTCATTCGGAATATGTGCGTTCACCACATGTTTCGGGCGTTCAAACGTTGAAAGTGAATTTTCAACCCAGGAATATTATTCCTCTCTGTCAGAACGAAGCCTTTGATGTCGCACTGAAGTCGGAAGGGTTCATGGCTGCAATGGCGGCCTTCAAAGCTAAATTTGGGGGGAAGAAAAAGATGCAGTCTAAGCTGTGAATGATTTTTATTTCGGAACCTAACATGTGCTAGTTTTGATGGTATCGTTCGAGTCAGTCAGTGTCGTGTTTCCTAGTGGGAAATGGAGGTCTGTTCGTTAGCTGTAGCTTTACGTTGGGTATCGTTATGGGACGGCTGTCCAAGGACAAACGGGATATCTACTATAGACTTGCCAAGGAGGAGGGCTATCGCGCGAGGAGTGCATATAAGCTCCTGCAGGTCGATGAACAATTTCATGTAGTGGTTTAATATCATCGTAGAGGTTGCTGTTAAGGGGCGTGTTTCAGATCTTAACTGACGACCTTGAGCGAGTTGTAGATTTATGTGCTGCTCCTGGCAGTTGGAGTCAGGTGAGTGGCCGGGAGGTAGGGGGGTATTGGAGGTCTTCCTAAGGTCCTCAGCAAGAAGCTCTGCGAGAACCTGACAGGGTCTGATGATAAGAAAAAGCCGCTGATAGTGTCAGTCGATCTGCAAGAGATGGCTCCTATTCCTGATGTTACTTGCATACAGGGGGACATCACCTCGGAGAAGACCGTCAAAGAGGTAGTCCTTCCTGGACTGATGGGGAGGACCCCTCGGGCACCTTGTGCTCAGGTCCTGGATTGTTTCGGTGGCCAGCTGTCAGATTTGGTAGTATGTGATGGAGCCCCCGATGTCACAGGCATGCACGACATGGATGAGTAGGACCTCGGGGTAGTCACCGACTAGAGCGGCGTCATGTAGGTACGTCCAGTTCCAACTGCTATTGGCCGCCTTGAACATCACTACACTACTCCTGAAGCCGGGCGGAAGCTTCGTAGCGAAAGTATTCCGTGGGGAGAACGTAGATCTACTTTACGCCAAGATGTGAGGAGGAGAGGAATCGTTTCTCATCCTGGGCTGGTGTATTCCTAATCCTTTAGGTATGTCTTCTTTGAGTGTGTTTGGGTAGCGAAGCCTCGGAGCAGCCGCAACAGCAGTGTCGAATCCTTCATAGTCTGTGAGTTCCCTCAATCTTCTCTCCTCACCCGGAAGAGATGCCATTTCTGATAGGCAAGAATTTCCGGCTACCCAAGGGCTATACCCCACGCCTCTATAGTGCACACGAATTCAAAACAGTGATTGAGGCCTGTGGTGGGATCCTGAATTGCGGCAGTAGTGGTATGTGTAAGCGGTCATGGTCAGGACCAACACAGGACGAGAAGCGACTGGTCCCGTTCGTGGCATGTGGTGACCTCAGTGGCTACGACGCAGATATGAACTATAGCGCTCCTACAGGTAGGGCAGGAGGAGCTCTCTATGGCGTGATGGCATTGTCAGATTCGAGTGAGCCCCTGGCACCAGTGCAACCTCCCATCAACCCAGCCTATGCTGACGCTATTAAAGAGAAGAAGGAATCTCAGAATAAGAAGAGAGCGAAATTGACGTGAACTACAACTGTCCATTATCTACCAAGCTAACGCTGCTATGTTGAGTTCTTGTCGGTAACTGTAGGAGAGTGAACCCCCCGGGCAATAGAAATCAGAATGGTGTCAAGCCAGTCGGTGACTTCGGTCATGAGAGATCCGAGGAGTTCGACGAATCACGAGGTGGATACCCTCGAGGCTGTATCGATTCCCAAATCATTCAGCGAGGAGGTCCCCAAGTCTACTAATGCTCTTGAGGAGGCATTCGACCTCCTCAGGGAGCAGCTCTGTAATGGACACTCATCCACCCTCGGGAAGCAACACTTATTAGATATACGAGAGCGCGAAGTACTCCAGCTGAAGAGAAAAGTCCTGGCGTTAGAAACAGCACAAGTTGGGAAGTCTTCATCAATATCTGCTTTATCCGTTACCACTCCGGGCGAGAACGAGGCCTCTGGTGAGGCACTTGGTCAACAGCAAGAGAAGAGAGGAGTAGCCGGGAACAGTATAGTTCCAACGACAACAAGGGGGTTCAAGATGCACTTCAATATCACATCTGGAAGAAATCATCCCAACCGAGGCATCCCTGCTACACGACGGAGCCGCGAATCACCAAGGGTCGTTGTCGGATCTCAACATAGACCGGGGGAAGCTCTCAGGTAGACATCATTTAACCCTCCCGCCAACTTAGAACAGATTCTGTGAAATGATTTACACCTCGCGGAGGCCTAGACGGGCATGTTCCGCATCATGCAAGCCGAGCCCGTCTAAAGATACCAGCACTGCCGAAGTCTCGGTGAGATCGCCTTGTATTATCGCCCGCTCGCATGGCGACTCAGACGTCCAGTCGTCCATCTCCCCGGTCAACAAACTCTGTCTCGAAGACTGCAGAGCTGGAAGCTAGAAACCAGCATCTTCAGAAGGTGGTCGACTGCGCGCGTTGCCTTACTCAGTTGACTCAGGCGTATTCTGTTATCTGTTTGCGCCATCGTCGTGGGCTATATTCAGGTAGTTGCGAGCCTCCGTGCTCAGCTGGTTGAGACCAAGAGTCAGTACAATGCTTTAATGGGAGAATCCAAACAGTATAGGTCACGGCAACGAGGGAAGGGCCTCCAGGAGGTGTAATGTGTTTCGGCATCCTTCCGGACTTCCCCGATGGGCCACCGTGCAGGTGTCGACAAGTACGCACGTTGAGCGAACAAGTAGCCTTGCTTTACACTGAGGTGACCTTAATGCAGGCAAGCACTCCAGCTGGGGGGACACCGCGAAATATTGCTATCTCTCTCGGTGGTCGAATCCCCCTCTGAATGGCTGTTTTCAGGCGTCAGAGGGGTCCTCTGACAATGATAATGAAGCACGTCCAGTAGATGAGGTCAGGCTATTGACTGCTGTGAAGTTGTTCACCTTCGTCTGCAGGGAAATGCCCTTAGGCTTGAGAACAAGCGTCTCAAGCACCAACTAGAGTGTGCCAACACTCGCATACGAGAATTGTTGCAGGAAGTGGAGTCACTGACAGGAAGCCGAGACCAAGCAGTCGAAGAGGCTCAGCAACTGTGAGGATTATCCGATTGTCTTCACTATTACTACAACCGACTCACACCGAGATGCCTTTCTCTTCAGAAGTATTGGGAGCTTTGACAGGACGACGTCATCAAGTACCAATAGGTGAGCATTAAGATGAGGGTTGTTCGTTTTAGTCGAAAGCTTCTATGATAGCATCACATTCTACAGGCAATTCGTCTCTGTAACTCCTCCACCACCAAGGACGGAATCAGAGAAGAAGCGGCGGCCAGTACCCGACCTTCGGCTAGCTTGATTAGTCATCCATTGTATCTTCAGGGCCGCAAAATGAACCCCTTTAACGTCTCAAGCATGGTGTGAATGTTCTGAATGTTCTGACGCGATTTATTGGTGTTGAATTGCCCTTGCGGAAAGCATTTCTTCTTATCGGTCATTCGCCAATCATGGCCTGAGTGATTTACAATCTTCTTTTGGATCTACGAGCACGTCTGATGTGCTCCTTATGAACAGTTCTCGAACTTCGAGTCGAAATCTTAGTCTATAGGCCATGGGCTTCAGAATCGTACCCTGAAGCTGTGCCAGTGGAACTAGCCTGAACCTCACTCGAATGGACAGAGTGACCTTATTACGATACGACAGGTTGATTGAATTCACGACATGTGCACCAAGTTATCGATGTGACCTTTCAAAAGTCACCGTAGGGTTACTCAGACTCGGGCTGATTCTTTGCTCTGTAATAAATCACACACATGTTTGTGATACAAATGCTGTCCAAACTGTATAGCCTTGGAGGCTGACTGTTCGTAACTTTACGTACATCGCACGTCGTTGCATGCTGGATGGATGGCAACACTGCCAGACTGTCATCGAGGAGGTCATCTCTTGAGTTCGGTCGAATCGACGGAAGACGGTATGAGATAACATCTTCGCTATGTCTGGGAACCACCAGCGTAGTCA
>NW_003215582.1:560909-638369 GCF_000006405.1 Perkinsus marinus ATCC 50983 | reverse complement strand
CTGACTGTTCGTAACTTTACGTACATCGCACGTCGTTGCATGCTGGATGGATGGCAACACTGCCAGACTGTCATCGAGGAGGTCATCTCTTGAGTTCGGTCGAATCGACGGAAGACGGTATGAGATAACATCTTCGCTATGTCTAGCGTTGACTACCGTAGTCACTGCACTGCAGTGTTGGAAACAAGGTTCCCTTTTCTCAACTGAGCTCAGGAGTTTCCTCACTTACTACAGACGTTTACATACGAACTCCGATAGAAGAGGACGGAAACCACCAGGCGTCCCCATATTGTCATCAACAATTGTAGTTGTCCATGGGCGTATCTTCCCACACTGAGTGTAGCAAGCTCAGCTCAAGGTGTTGTACGTGGATAAAGCAGTGATGGCACCATTTTGATGGTGAATGATCGCGGAGCACCCAACGGTGCCTTTTCTTGCAGGAGTGCCCAACCTGCTCATTTCCATTCCCGATATAGTGGAACACTGTATCTCGACTGTTCTAAGTAACTCCTACGCAACACTGCAGGTCTCGACCTCAGAAAGTCCATATAACACGCCTCGAAGAATAGTCGAACAACTATCCAGAAATCAGTCAACATGGCCAGTTCTCCTCGTCAAGCCCCAGATGGAGCACAGGGCATGTCCGCGGTGACTTCCACATGTACCTCATCCGAGTTCCCCAGCCTGCTATAACTCACACTCTCAGAGTAGACTATACATTGTCCCCATGCCCTCAAACTGATGTGTTTTCTGTCAAGATCGCTCTCTATCCCATCACAGTGGTAGTGTCTACAAGTGTCAGTATCGGGATAGAACACTATATTATATTCTCATTGACAACACCGACCATAAAAGATCATCGTTAAGACTATAGAGGAGGAGAATGCTCAGCCATCGCCTTCGTCAAAATCGGCTGGTTTGTCCGGCCCGAACATACACAAGTGGCCGAGTCCTCGAGCCTCCATATCCTCCACCAGGCATGCACGATACTCCTCGAAGTACTCATCACAAGAGAGAGCTAGATCCCCTCGGAGGAACGCATGCCGGTACCTATGATGATTTGCAGAAGTTGTGGTAGTAGTAGCAGTAGGGATGTACCAGTTGTTGAAGCATTGGTCGTATCGATCCTTGAGATGCTTGCACGACTGAATAGCTTCTTTATGAGCATCCGCTACCTTCCGGCCGTCCTACAGCGAGAGGAAATTGATGGATACCCTTGTGCACTATGACGACACTACATTCGGATCAACTTCCTCGACTCTGGCCGCCGATGTCGCCTCCTTTGACGTTGTTGCCTCCTTATTACTGTCCTTCTCTGCACTACCATTATCCTCCTTTTTCCCTCCCCATAACCAACCCATTTTTAGTAAGTCAACTAACGAGGTGACCATCCACCCTCCAGCTCTCCCTCAGGCCCACACTAGCTCAAGTCGAAGACGTCGAGGCGATGGAGACACGACAAATATGACAATATTAAAAGTGTAACGATGCGTACAAAAAGTCAACAAAGTTAATCCTACAACCACGGGCTTGCGTCGAGGTGGTTGGTAGCATATTTAACACTACGAGTGAAGCGTTGGAGTTCCTCCTTACACCGTGTCACCACCCCTCGAAGACGTATCTGCTGTGTAGACAACATGCTCCTGTGATGGGAGCTGACCACCGATGTGGATGGGGATGCCCTCAACTGTCTCGTCGAGGACGCTATGTGATGTCCAATCATTAGCGCGGACTCTAGGAGGACTAAGAGTTCCTCTACGTCCTCCGACCCGAAGGCCTCTAGGTCCCCTATAGCACGGGTCAGCTCAGCCAGGCCCTTTGCATAGGCTTCCTCATCACAACCACCATCCATACTACATATACGGTCGGCAACAGCGACCGCCACATGGGCACTTCCGAGCAGCTTACGGCGTTTGTCTGCTGAACCTTCGATGTCAGGTGATGGGGTCGAACCCGGGTCACTGTTATAGTCACGAAGCCAACCCCATACGTTAGATAGCCATGAAGCATCGTGCATGCCATGATCGCAAGCACTGGCCAAAATTGCACTACTACTTGACGCGCCGAAGGAAGGCGTTACCGAGGCATTGTCAGCGACGAGCTGACCTCCTGGTGTTGGTACACGAAGTAAGGCTTCTGTGGGCTGCCGAGTAACAGGACTACTGTGACGATGCATCAGACCCTTGTCCTTCTCCCTGCCGTCAATGACGATTAGCCGAGGGCTAGACCTATGCTGTTCACTAGATGATGATGACACGCTACTGCCAATAGACTCTCTAGATCTCGAGAAGACCCCCGGCATTTCCATTCGACACTCAGCGACTGTTGGTGGGCCCTGTCGAGGTGGCGGTCGGCCCTCTAGGGCAGCGTGGGTCAGCGCTAGTGCCTCATCTGAGTGAGGATCATCTCGTGGAGTAGCCACAGCCTGCTGTGCCAGGGAAAATATCCTGCTACCAAAGCCAGCCAAGTACTCAGCACTAGCCATAGCGGCCGCCTCGATCCCAGAAGAGAGATCGTCCTCAAGTTGCCCAACATCCCCTGGTGCCCAGAAAGGATGCCTCGTCTCCATCGGCGTACCCAACACGACAGACCCTAGTCGAGCACGAGGCAGTGGGGAGGGAGTATCAGCCTGCGTAGGTACACTGACCACTGCTGATGATGATGGCAACACTTCCTCATTACCTCTCACAGATCCACCAGAAACAGTAGCAGGCGATAGTACAACCCTATACGGAGCCTCAGGCGGCTCGGATCGATGATGGTCCGGAACCATAGCGGGTGCGCTAGACGACGATGATGACGATGATGATGATGATGATAAAGAAGGAGAAGAGGAACTTGTAAGAGATTGCCGAGTAGATTCTGGCGAGTGAGGCACCTCATCAGCTGAACCTCCATGTCGGTTGACGGGGCTATCGCCATCGACGGGCACCCCAACCGAGTCCCCCTCCAATACTGATATCGGCTGGTGCTGCTGCTCCGCTACGGCTGAGACCTTCCTGGACACATCAGTAGACTTTACCATTGCCTCAGCCAGCTGCAATGCCTTGGGAGAAGCCAAGGTCGACTCCTCTCCATTCCCTAAGCTATCCACCAAATCAACCGTCCCTATTCCCTCCAACTCCAGCGGACTGTGGGCAGCAGGAGCATCACCATCTCCACCAGTCTCCACTGGTCCAGCCAAATCGATGAGATCAGCCTCTCCACAACTAGTGCCGGTAATCTCACCCGAGCCGGTAGCCGTACTGCCATTAGCTGCTGATTCAACAATGTTGGAGAACTCCTTCAGTACCATAGGGGATATAGCGCTGTCCTTGTTTATGAAGGTCGGAGTGCCCAACATAGGACACTGAGCATACCAGCCGGCAGTCTCGAGGCAAAGGCCAATGAGGAGCAGCTCCGGAAGGCCCATGTCGTCAGCGCTTGGCTGGGCCCCGAAGACCGCTATGTAGACGGGAACAGAGCACGCAACACAGCGGGATGCAAAGTGAATGAGGGTCTCCTTTGGGAAAGAGGCGAGGGTCTCTACATGGAAGATGAGTAATAGAGCGATATCGCCAGGCTGAGGGAAGATACTATCAAGGTCGAAGGCTGTGGGGCAGGCCGTCGAGTCGTGATGGGAGGAGGCCTCCACAGAGTCAATGAGCTGCTGGATATTTACTAGTCCCAATTTAGGATACTTCAACAGCGCCTCAGGAGGAGAATTCAACCGGACTTCAACGCTGGCGGATGAAAGCGTGGACTCCGGCAGATGTAACGGAAGTGTGGTAAGAAACTCGCGAAGGGATGTGGTTAATATAGTGCCTTACACAAACTCCTTCGCCACAATCGATCTTGCTACTCTTACTACCATATTTAGCTCGTATTCCCCAGCCTAGTCCATCGTGATCGTTGCAATGCAGAGTACCCATCCCTCCATTGGCAGTGAGCTTAGTAGTCCTCTCCCTGACCAGTTCAGCCACCCGGTGTCGGCGCTCTTGTTTGGAAAGGACGGATAGTCGCAGCCAAGTTGATCCTGAGAGGGACATTCAATACTCACGAGGATACGTTGATGACTATTACCACTCTCGCATTCCTTGAGGACTTGCTCCCTGATGTCAGCCTCCAACTCTGCCCTAGTACATAGGGGAGCGCGCAGCCTTGGATTGCCGCTGTCGATATAGAGTAGGATCCTATCGGGTCCATTGACGCTGATGGACATGGAAAAATGAAGGGCTGAGCCGATCGATGGAGGAATAGTGATAATGTCATCACAGTAAGGCAACAACAGAGGCGGTAAGAGCAGGGGTGGGCGTAAGCCAGCAGCAGATGCCACGATAGTTGACTGTGGCCATGGGAGACACTCTGTGTTCAACTGGGCTCTGGGCGACACCACTACGTCGCAGGAGAGGCAAACAACAGAGGTGTTGATAAGGGGGATGCGGGGAGACGAAGACGTAGAGACATCGTCATCAGTGTATTATGCACACACTACACCTTTCCCCTCCAAGTTTGACAAGTGAACGCATAAGTTCGACAGCGTTACACGCAAGAATGTCAGCGTGCTATACAAGTTTGACACCTCCCCAGATGTTACATTCAAGTTCGCCAGAGTGACATTCAAGTTTGATACCATCCTTTGAGGTTATATTCGAGTTCCACACTATTGAAAGCAAGCTTGACACGGCCAGAAATGTTTTATACAACTTTGACAATAAACGCCCAAGTTTGACACTTCAACGCAACAGGGAAAAGTAGCAAAGACGAAAAATACTCCTATGCTACTCATCCCTGTTGCGCGCTGACACGGTGTGGTACGCTAACTTTCTTGCGTGTAACGCTGCCAAACTTGGATGGGAAAAGGTGTAGTATTGGTGGTAAAGCCCTACAGCGGAGTCGTGAACAATTGACCGTATACGAGTAGCATAAAGCCTATAGGGGGAACCAGCGTCGATAGGTCTAACTCATCCTATGAAAATAATGGTCCTCATACATCAGTAATAGGGTTACAGTGGCCTCTACCTACGCCCATAAAGGGAAAGGGGACGAGGAGCACCTACGACCACGACACGACGTGGTGTTGTGACGATCATGCACGCATGCACAAGAAAAAGCGTACGGCCGATAATCTCGTAGCATTTTGCGCTGTTGGCCTAGTCAATTGCCCCTCTGTATTTCATCATAATAATGAGTGGTCCAGAAGATGCCACTGATGGGAGGAAATGGGGTACTCTATGGCAGAGTGGTCAAGACTTGGCGGCGGCCTTGCAGAGGCACTCACAGGACGTTGCTGCCAAAATACAGGTCCAGGCTCATGACCTAGCCAATCAAGTACTACTATCAGGATGCCCACTCTCCCTAGCTAGACGATGAGGCCCTTCTTAGGTATCCTCTATGGAATGGGGAGATAAAGTGACCACAGCTGTCCAACAGGTAGTGGAGAAGGTGGTAGTGATGGTCAAAATGTAGTCTTTAGTAGGCCGCTGAGACTCTCCATCGCGCAACGGCAGCCGCTGACTCACCCACCGAGAAGCTTAGCAGAAGGAACTCTATTATACAGCTGGCTGATCGGATATTCATAATACCCTTCCCTGAGAAAAATAGGGCCGCCTCAATTGCCGCGGCCCTTCCTGGCAATTGCAAGATTTTCAACATGTCGGAACGGAGGTCGGCTTTCGAGGAATCTTAGGTCGAAGTTTACCCATGATGGTTTACTAGGTACGATCCTTCAGAGGTGTTCCCAACGATGTCAGTAGTAGTGGAGGATATTACATTCCCTGGCCTACCCTACCCACCTCTTATCGAAACAGCTCAGATCTGTCTTCAAGTAGAGGAGTGGCTCAGTTCAGATCAAACACGATGTGTTGCGGTAGTAGTGCTGGGTCGACAGATCATAACCATAGACCACCTTGGGGTAGTTACACTGCATACCTAGTGGCCTACCTACTCGTACGGCTGTAGTATCGGCGTGCTTACTCTTCTGGTTATTCCCTGCCGACTACAGCCACCCTCTGGAAGCAGTACCCAGAGTATGCAAGGCTCTACGGTTGAAGGAGGACGACCTATTGCCGAGTCAGAGACGGTAGTAACTGTACTTTACTGTAGTACGGTAATAGCCCCTCCATGGTAGGTATCTCTCCCACTTTTACCGATGCATTTGCAGTAGTAGTATTAGTGATGAGGACAGCACTGACTCTACCGTGGGAGGGGATTACCTCACCCCTCTACCAGTCATTATGAAGATCGTTGAGGTCGTTGTGATGGCAAATGATAATTGCGATAGTGGTAATACGCGAAGCGAAGCGCTGTCTATTCCTCAGTGTTGCCTTGTAGACAGCACTCCTCTGGCCAACTCCACATCCAAGGTCGGATGGAGGCCCTATCTAGACCTATGGCAGCAGGGACGGAAATTGTATTCAAGTTGGGAACCCGTAGGGGACCATTCAGCACCAGCTAAGAGGTCAAGAGTAGACGAGCCCATCCTCACCTTTACCATACCTAATGGGGGTATACCTGTTAGCGAGGATGTAGTATTATGAGGGAGGGTTACTGAGTATCTCCTGTCGCAGGTCATTCTTAGGCTGCGGACCTACCCTGGGCCTCATACAGTGTTCCGTGTCCCTCTCCCATGCCCAGGGGTACTCTATCACGACCAGGCTACGCGTATATCACTTACTAGGGCCGACTTGGATAGCGGTGTTTTGTCGGAATTCGTGGATAACGTGGAAGTGCTCCTCTCCTTTTATGGTAGTGTTACTCTAGTATTGAGGGAGGGGCGGTAGTCTTGGTCGAGTCAAGATACACATGTCGATGACCATAGCCCAACGATACAGAATGCTCGGCAAGTCCTTGTTGATTGTCGGACCGGTTTTACGCGGCATTACACAGAGGACATCACGAAGGGTGGTAGCAGTAGGAGCAGATCCGGTCAGGAGGAGGAGGAGGTGTGTCGCTCTATTGGTGAAGGCTCGGTAGATGCTATTAGTGTCAGAAGGGCTCTCATAGAAGCCAGGGGGAGGCTGTTGTTAGTGACGGGGAGATCAGTGCTGAGGTCACTGCAGTTGTCGAGCCTCGAGTAGCCGAGACCGAGCAGCCCCCTGCCGACACGGAGGGCGATACAGAGGCTGGTGTTGGCAGCTCTCATGAGGGGGAGATGACCATACCGCTCGAGTCGCCAGTTGATGATGCAGATCTTGGTCTGGAGGATCTGTAATAGGAGGGGGGATGGGGCTAGGTGTCGATGGTATTGTGGTGATCAGGTATGGTTTAACAGAAGTGGATTATACAGCATGGGATGTCCCAGATGGCAACTCGCCTGAGCACTCGCTGTGATTCTCCCGATACTACTTTTATTTTCAAGAGGAGGCTGCAGTATGAGAGAAGCTACTGGTGCTACTATTGTTATCATTTTCATTATCACAAAATTGTCGTCTAGTGACCATTAACCCCTCGTAATATTGATTGTGAGGTTGTGCCCCCCGTCACAGTTCTTATCCTCTCAGTAGAGAGGGCTCGTACTGCTCAGCGGCTGGAGTCGTGCTGAATGTGTGTAGATGGCGCTGCTTGCGTTGACCAGTGATCATGGGAGGGGTTTCATCAACACTATCTGCAGGATGATGCTCCAGAGGAGAGTATTACTATTGTAAAACTCCACACTTTGGGTGTTGCCGTGGACCGCTCTCGCTGTTATTCGGACTGCCGGGCTTGTATATTGTCAAGGAGAATATTCTGCAGAATTCTCGAGGGGTAGTTTATATTAATGGACTCGGCAAGGGGGGTTGGAGAAACGGAGGGGAGCACTTGCAAGGAGGAGAAGGCCGATAAGTCTCATCTGTATGTATTCACAGCTCACAAGGGCGGGATGGATGATGTGGATAAAGAGCTGCAATTGAAGGTCATTGAGGAGATGAGCAAGAATAGTAGTAGAGGAGGGTAGTAGGACTGGTGATGGGAGTAGTAGGCACACATCATGCTGCAGCCTTGAGGAAAGATAGGAAAGTTGATGAACGTATAGAGGCTATCAAGGAAGCTGTTGGGTCAATGACTAAACAGGAAAAGGAACAGAGAGAGGCGGAGAAGGATGCGTAGGGAAGTTGGCACGTTTTTATACCATATTTTCGCCACTTCAAGTATCATAATGGCTGCGAGAAGGCATTGTGCCTGCGAGTCGGAACGATGGTGCTGTGTGATCGATATGGATATGTTCTATGCTGCTGTGGAGATAAGAGACGACCCTTCCCTTCATGGTACTACCATTCCTAGCTCAACTCTCGTCAGCCTTTCGCTCTGTCCAGACGTCCCTCTCGCGGTGGGCGGCGACGCAATGATATCAACCGCGAACTACGTCGCTCGGAAGTGAGTCAATCTCAATGGAGTCTTCTGAGGCGCTCTATTGCAGGTATGGAGTCCGCGCGGCGATGCCCGGCTTTATAGCACGTGAGCTGTGTCGGCGACAAGGCGTAGAATTGAGGTTGGAAGGGCCCTCTGGGGTTGTGGTGATGATGGAGGGGGGCCTCAGGTTCAAGCCTGTGGACATGCCCCGTTATCAAGCTGCTAGTAAGATCTTCAAGGATACAGTATCGCTCTATGGCCCTATGAAGATGCTCTCGTTAGATGAGGTAGTAGTTGTAGTAGTGGTAGGGGTCGGCTGAGGTCACTTAGGCGTACATTGATATTACTGCAAAAGTGGCAGAGGCAGCGATGGTGGATGAGAGTATAAGTGAGGTAGAAGCTGCATCTTTGCTGGTAGTCGCTACGGCGTTTTGTGAATACAAGAGTACTAGCAGGTCTCCCGTATGCGGGAGGAGGTCTGTGAGAAGAGTAGTGGCCTCACATGTAGTGCGGGTATAGCTAGAGGATGCTTCCGTCTGGCCAAGATGGCATCTGATGTTAATAAGCCCAATGGCCAGTTTATGGTACCAACGACGACCCAAGGGATGCTGGAGTGGCTACATAGCATGCCAATCCGGAAGGTGCTGCCCTAAGCGGTATAGGAGATTGGGAAAGTCTCCAGTTAGTTGCATGGTGTTGGACGAGTTAGCGAACGAGAGCTCAGCGCTGGACTAGGCATCCATAAGGTTGGTGATATCATCATCAAAGCGGCGGAGTTACTTCACGCGATGTCTAGTAGTGGAGGTCATTGGGTAGGAGATGCAGCTCGGATTCCGTCACGCGCCACGAAATTAGCTCATCGATGCAGCCATGGGGGTGACCGATATGGAGGATGTTACTGCAGCCGCCGAGTCGGGACCGAAGTCCATCAGCCAGGAACGTAGGGCCTGGTAGACTGGTGAGCCTTGGATGCCCTCCTCCCCCCCTCAGGGTCGCTATCAACGGCGAAGTCCGGCTCAGCCGCCTACCTCCATGAGGTCCTTGAGGAACTATGTTCACAGGTTATGGAGCTGTGTGCTGAAAAGGAGCAGTATGGTCGCTGTGTGACGGTGAAGCTGAAGACGTTCGAATGGGATGTGAAGCAGAAGTCCAATACCCTGAAGAGGGAGGTAGGAGGGTCTTGATGTGGGCTAGAGGGCACCCAGGGCTCTAGGTTCGAAGCGGGAGGCTCTTATATGAGGCAGCGAGTGAGCTGATGAGTACAGCCTTGGCGACTCTAAAGAAGCCTATTCGGTTGCTGGGAGTGAGGGTCTCCTCCTTCCAGACGGCTGTGCCCCAGGGGCAGAGTACTGCGTGAGAATGTCGGGCCCCCTATAGAGCTCCTCGCAGGTACTCTTGGGGACTTTCTAGCTGCACATAAGGCCAGTAGTAGCAGGGTGGCGGTGGATGAGTGCATTACTGTTGAGAGCCATGAACATGGGGGGATAGGCGAGGCGTGGAGCTGTAGTGTCTGCACCTTCCTCAACAAGGCAACGGATCGGAGATGCGAGATGTGCCATGAGAATCGAGTCGGCCCAGTAGCTGAGCTGGGGAGTAGTCGTGGTAGCAAAAGGCCTATGCTGGAAGGTGGGGGCAGTAGGGCTAGGAAGGTCCACAAGAAGGGTGCTATAGAGAGGTACGTGACAAGAAGGGCCCCCTCTAGTAGCAAGGGGTCTGGCATGGTTATAGACCTCACACAGGATTGAAGAAGAGGCGAGGGATGGTGTACTGAGTAGGACAAGGCCGAGGGGAGGCCAGGGGCGACCACTAATTCGGGTGAATGTAGCTGCATTTTTACTGAGCTTTTGCCACGGTTGGGGAGTTGTGTTGGTAGTAGGTGGGGCTATTGGGACTCAGTCGTCGTTTTCCGTCTATGTTCAGCCGTAGGCGCTCGGGCAATACCACAGCGAGGGAAGAGCCTTCGACAGCAGCTCCTCAGCATGAGGATGATGGAGGGAAGGATGCGGGTGGAGGGTCCTCTACTGTCGCGGACCCTCCTCCTCAAGTGGTGGGATATGCCCCAGCTTCCCGAGGAAAGGAGGCCCTTAGCAGGCACCGATGGTCGGGTGGGCCACAGCTGGAAGCGGCTCCCAAGGAGGAAAGAGGCGTACTGCTGCTGCTACTGCCGCCCTGGATGATGATGAGGATGACGACGATGGTATACCTATCATACCGGACCTAGAGGAGGAAGAGGAGGAGGACATGACCAGGTAGCCGTGGTAGTCAGATGTTGACGATGCCGTCTAGGCAAGTGGCGGCCCCTCCGACGGACTATGCCTTACGTCTGAAGACCCAACAGGAGCTTCGGGAGGCAGCTGCCTCATCATCATCAGCAACTGATAGTAAGAGTATAGATTTGCTCACTTGCTCTTCCGTGGAGTACCGCTCCTTCTCGGCATCGTGGGTCGAGTCATGAGCCTCCTCGTTTGAAAAGTCTCCCCTTAAAACACCACCGCTGTCCTGTGACACTTCTCGTCGTTCCAGAGAAATCATCGAGCTTGTACCCTTTGAACCCCCACCCAGAGCCGGGGATAGACCTCTCGGTTTTGTTTGAGATGCTCCTATCCCCAGAGGAAGTCGAGGTAAAGGCCGCTGTAGTTACGCTAGTAATCCCTTTCGTTTCAGGAGGATAATGAAGTATGGGACCACGAGCAACTCCTAAAGGAAATGGCTGCCGAGTTCGCTGCTATGGAGAGGAGTCCGCCCGCCACAGCTCCTGCTCGTCTTGCTTGCTTTATCCACCTCTACTCGATTCAGGTTCCTCCTCCCAGCCACGCGTGGATACGGCCAGAGAGGCTAAGGCTTCGTCGTAGTGACGGTATTGCTAGCATGCATATGTCGTTACTGGTGCTTTCCATTGAGCCATGGTCCCCTGTTGTGGTGTTTGGGGCGGCAGAGGTGTACGTCACTGTGTCCCTCAGTGGGTATGTCATCATCAGTCTCCACCAATAGCCCATCAGCTCTCGACAGTGAGTCCGTCAAGGAGGATGTGCCCCCCTTCGACGCCCCTGTGGAGTCCAATAGGCAGCGGAAACGGAATAAGAGGAGGGAGCAGAAGAAGGAGAAGTGGCTGTGAGTCGGAAAGCCTCCTTCTGATGGAGGAGCGACTGATTGAGAGTACCTTCAGACGGAAGAAGAGCAGTCATGGTGGCGCTAGCAGTAGCCCTACCGAAGGGTCTGCTGACCAAGCAGCTTGTGATGGAGGCCGCAGTACCACCCAGAATCCACTCCGTAGGGAGAGGAACGCTATGATGAGGGCCGACACCGAGGCCAAGGCGTTGATGAGCCCACTGGTGAGTCTTATTCGCCTCATCCCGCTGTATTCCTCGAGGGCCCTGCTGGTCGGAATTCTACAGGGTGATGTTGTTGTCCTTGTATCGATGAGCTGTTGTTTTGTTAGATACTCTTCGACTGTGAGTTCCGTGCAGAGATGCATACTAGGGAGAATACATCCCTGGCCCAACAGCTAATGTTCTGTTATGGCGCGAATAAGAAGTGTGAATGGCCTCTTAGACTCGTCACCGCGTGCCCTCAAGACGGCGACATGCATCGGGTAGGTCATATCCCTCTCCCTGCCCCGCTTGCTATGGTCGTGCCCTATCAGCACTTGAAGAAGAACAGCGGCCTTTCCCAGTGGACATGCTTCACGTTGGACCATCGTCCTCTACGTACCATATGTGCCGACCAGCAACAACAGCAGCAGCGACAAGTTGTGTACCTCACGGCCGACTCTGAGGATACCATGTGGTCCTTTGAGCCCGACACTGTCTACATTATAGGAGGACTGGTTGACAAGAATCGTCATAAGAACATCACCAAAGACAAGGCTGCTGAGTTGGGCCTCAGGACGGCCCGATTGCCTCTAGGGGAAGTGGTCGATATGGGAGACCATTCCAAGGTCAGCCGCCAGCGTCAGCAGCAGCATCGATAGTAGTTGTATAGCGTGGTAGGTGCTCACCGTGAACCACGTGTTGGAGATTATGGCACATCTATGGCAGCATCAACGGAGCAAGGTGAGGCCTGGAAGCTGCCAGATTCGTCCACTCGAGGAGCCTTCTCTCAGAAATCCGTCACGGAAGAGGATTGGCGAGAAGTATGTCTAGAGTGTCTACCAGGACGGAAGAAGAAGAAGGTGGGTGATGCCAATAGCGACGGGGCCGGCTCATCACCGCAGACTAAACGACAGAAAGTATCTACGACTGATGAGGATGATGGTGAGGGAGAGGCCTCTCCAGTGTAGTCCTCTCCTGCCCGACGTAGCAGTCTACGTTTCATAACAATGTTTCCTCAAGCTCGATATCGCTGTTGTTCTTGGGGGTCTCATTGGATGGGATGGAGTCGATATAGTGTTATCCCTACGAGCCTATGAGTGAGCGACCGACGAGTCAGGGAGGGTCTCCTATGAAAAGGCCTAGAGTGGACTCGGGGAGGGGTCAGGGGGTTAACAGGAGAGAAGGCGGTGGCGAGGCTGTGGTCCAAGAAGGGCATCACTTCCACAGCAAGAATAAGTTGGCTAGAGCTGTTGGTAGGCCTTCCTTCTTCAAAGGTATCCAATTTAGTGACAGGTTCTGTAAATGAGGAGTGTACAGTATTCATGTCGGGCCTCCCCTTTACAACTAAGGAGAGTGATATTGAGAATGCACTCAGTGAGGCAGCAGCAGCAGCAGCTGTGGAGGAGGTCGCCTCCCAGCAGGAGGTCGCTGATCAGGACAACTCCGGTAAACCTTCGAGGTGAGTCGACGCTCTCTACGAAGCCGACATTCCGTTCTCAGGGACAGCGTCCTCCCGCTGAAGCCTACAGCCATTCGGCTGGTCAGAGACCGCCTAGGCCATCTGAAGGGCTTCGCTTACGTCGACTTTGCATCCCATAGTCAAGCCCAGCGGGCAGCCACTTTGATGGACAAGAAAGTCCTGCATGGCAACAAAATATTTGCTCGGATATCCCGTCCGACCAAGCCACTGTGAGTCCCTGACGGTCTACATTAGCATTCAAGACACATGACAGGTTCGAGCCGACTACTCTGGTCATGGCACCGGAGGAGGCCGCAGACCAATCTGAGGTCTCACTGGACGCCTCCAGGATCCTGGCTGCCCTCCATAGTGTGGGGTGCCCTGGGGAGAGTGTCACCTATCCTCGGAACCCGGATGCACACCTCTGCTATGTCGGTTGTAGTTCCTCCTCTCATCGCAGTACATGGGCTGAATCGTAGGTGCACTTTGGCAAACCTGAGGAGGCTGACAAGTGCCTGGCCTTGGAGAGTCTACGCCTGGAGGGTGATGATGGTCCAGTGTTGAGGATAGAAAGGAGCATACCGAAGAAGGCCCCCAATATGGGGTCTAAGGCCCCACAGCCGAAGGACAAGAAGGCGTTATTGGAATATAAGACGTCAGGCAAACGAGAACGGACACTGTTCGTCCAGAACTTGTCCTTTGAAACGGAGTAAGCAATTTGGTGTTGGAGGAATGTATGCTCGCTCTCCTCACCTGAACTTAGAAGAGTTTTCTCACTACAGTGAGTTCGATTTTAATAGTCCGAAATGAGAAAATGTTGCAACTTCGCTAATTCGAGGATTAGGAATCTGAAACGGATGATGATTATACATATTATTATATTGCTTACTTATAGACCTCTAAATCTTAGAGGTTTCAGATTCCTAATCGCCGAATTAGCGAAGTTGCAACATTTTCTCATTTTGGACTATTAAAATCGAACACACTGTATATCATGAAAATTCACACGAATTCACGAAGTACACGGCAGCCAATGAGGAATTCCCAAAATTTCCTCACTCACCAACACATGTAGTTGAACATGTGCATGGAAGCGATGTCAATCCCTTCCCTTCAGCGGGCTCTGTCTATGGATGGTATCCTCCTCAGCGAGAATACCCTACAGAGCTTCGTCGGGTGGTCTATGGCCGAGCAAGGCCTGGTGACAGCATGCCTCATAGTTCGCAATAAGAGAGGTAAATCCAGAGGATTCGCCTATCTAGAGCTGGCCACCAAGGAGGCCGCTGAGAAGGTCGCCGAGGCCATCAATGGGTGTGAGCTCAACGGTCGTGCTATAAAAGTAGTACACCTCCTTGGTACTACATATAGCTCACTCGATCAGGTGTCCCCCAGCGACCGGCCCATAACTAGCAAAGCCCATCCTATGGACGGTGTGGAACCCCAGCCTGCTGCTACTATGAAGGAAGCACAGCCAGCTGTGGAGGAAGCGAGTCAGCAGCAGCAGCAGGAGCAGCAGCCTCCCAAGGCTATGATGAGCAACTCGGACTTCAGGGCTTGGCTGCTCGGTGGTTCCAGTTGATTGTGGTTAGTACGCACTATCCTTCACCATGGTCTTGCGTTATGGAGAACTCGGGATGAGCTACCTCTCCCATGGCAGTTTGGTTTTCATGTCGGCGGCGGCCTCGACGTTAGGGACTTCATTGAGCTGTATCGACACCCAGTCAGTCCGCAGTGGAGTCCTGTGGTCGGCAGCCTGGCGACCGGCCCATCCCGGAGCCCCTCTGTTGGCTGTGTGTGGACAAAGGCCCGATATACTGCTGTATACCATACAGTATCCTGAGGGAGAGGTCATTTGACTTACCTTTATTCTACCATCACATTCCCTGTTGCAGGACGCTGCTACTCCCAAGCTGACGCTGGTGAAGACCATCACCACCAACCACACTCGGACGCTACGGCGAGTCAATTGGCTCCAAGACGGGTGAGCCTACTACCATGCGTCCTCCGTCTGCCTTTCTGATGCTTTTGCTCCTCAGGAAGACGTTGGTGGTGGCATGCTTCGATGCTTCAGTGTCACTATGGGCTGTAGAAGGTTCCAATCCAGACGAGTTGTTGGTCCGTCACAAGGCTACCATACAGGTGAGCTCCTCCTCCTCCTTCTGCTGCGCTCCCATATCCCTCAACTCAGGGCCACGAGAATGAAGTGAAGAATGCATGCTTCAGTCCTAGTGGCAAGTAAGAGCGTGACACTACCCTCTAGAGGTTATTGTCTTCATAAGACCCTCGTCGCAGGTACCTAGCCACGTGTAGCCGCGACAAGACCATATGGGTGTGGGAGGAGTGTGATGTCCTGCCCGACCGTCAAGTTGACGACGACTATGGTGAGTGATCCCCTGGGATCATCTAGTGTCTGTGGCACTCTGTTGGTATGTTTAGAGGACACTCCCTTGGGAGGGGCTGAGATCGACTTCGAGTGTGTTGGCATACTACAGGCTCACAGCCAGGATGTTAAGTCTGTGGCTTGGCATCCCTGGGTTGACAATGTACTCTTTAGTGCTAGCTACGATGATACGATACGAGTAGGTCTACTGCGAGGCTGTTGTGACCATCCAAGTTGCTCAGGTGTGGTCTCGCCCGCCTGAGGGTGGCGGTGGTGATGATGATTGGCATTGCATTCAGACTTTGAAGGGGAATGAAAGTGAGTGTGGCCTGTTGCTGTCATCACTAATCCATGCCAGCATTCTTTCCTCTCTTTCAGCGACAGTGTGGAACATATCCCTAATCGATGCGGGTTCGCAACCGCTGATGCTATCAGTGGCTGGTGATGGTGCGATAAAGGCCTGGTTACAGCAACCCAATCAGGATGCCTCAATACAGGTGCCTTCAACCTACCATATACTATCGTTACTCCCCCTCTCTCTGTCTCAGCTGCCACAGGGTCCCTTGGGTCTGGCCAATTGGTACACAGCCCAAACCTTCACTGGGTATTCCAAGAGTGAAGCCGTGAGGGTGGAGGCGGATCTACCTACGTGGGGATGCGTTGGTAGGTTGGCCATTCGTAGCCATGGTCCAGATGGTGTTTGGAGTAGATACCGTCAGAGTGGGCAACGGGTTGCCAGTATACGATATGGATACTGTCTTGGACCCCTCGGATGGTACCATCATCGCTGCAACAGCTGGCGGGTGAGTTCTCCATGACGGCCGCTATCGAGATTGAAAGTCCTTGTCTCAGCGATAACTCGGTACGGATATTCGCCTACACCTTGTCGAGCACTGGTGGAAGGATGTCGGCTCGGCATGAGGAGCTGGCCAACTCTGCCAAGCTCATGGGACGGAGGCAAACACATACTAGTGATGTTAACAGCGTAAGCCTCTCAGCAATTAGGCCATTTCGGTATGGTTCAGCCGAGTGCTAACCAGTTTAACGGTTAAACTTAACCAGTTTAACTAGGCCCCAGTTAAACTTTAACTAGGGCCTAGTTAAACTTTAACCAGCAACCAGGGTCTCCCAGTTTCATGGACTACGCGATCGGCATCTTTTAGGTCGCCTTTCTCCCCGAGAGACAAGCGGATGGCGCCTGGTTGCTGGCTAGTGCTAGCGATGATGAGAGCGTTAAGTTATGGAAGGTCAGCCGTCCTCAAGATTCGTTCTGAGCCTTCAAGATACTGCAAAAGGCATATCAGCTATATCGCCGTACCATTTTCGTAACACTTTAACTCTGTGTAGAGTAGTGCTCAGTGTTTCCCTATCTACCATGTTGGGTTGCTATGTTCGGTAGTCCTTATCGGTCCACCTCGCTTAGGGAGGCTCTGTGCTCTGTTATTACGCCAGCGTTGACGAGCAGAGAGTGTAGTGGTAGAAGCGGGGTACTACTACCTTTACGGTAGGGGCTTGAACTTGCCAATAACTTCAACCCATCGTGAGTGCAGCAGAAGCCTCTTTGACTCGAACGGTGAAGCCCGAGCCATTGTTGGAAAGTCTCGCCAGAGGCTAGGGTCAACTCCAGAGGAAGTGATTCGATGGGCGAGCGAGGTCGGATCGCCGCCATGGTCCGAGTCCTAGCGTGAAATTGAGACTGAAACTAGAATTTATATTTCCCCAACGAGATGATATAGATTCTAAGTTGAAGTAGCCCTCTCTCAAGAGGGGCTCCGCTCAACGGGCAGCCGCCGAATTTTCCCCCTGAGTGGACTGGGTGACGGGACAGACCCGTGTGAGACGTGAGTCGTTGATACGACACCACCTAGTCGGGCACCTGTCCCGTGACCGAAGCTTCAGGGGGGAGCCCTGCAAGTCTTCGGTCCTCTCCACACCACCTAGTCGACTAACTCTATCAAAGTTCCCCTGGTTAAGTGTAAATAGTTAGAGGATCACTGGAGCCAGAGTTGAAGCATCGTCAATACTTCTGATTCTTTCGTTCATCGTCCCGTGTTGGAGTTAAGGGGAGGCGAGCCGTTGTAATCCAGTCACTGCTGCACAACGGGCTCACACTAATACTTCCTAGGTTGAAGGAGGTAGTCGACGATTAATCTCGTGCGGGGTCAGGAGTCAACGACTCTCCCCATCAAAGGGTATTCCTAAGGCTCAGGTTGAACGGTAATGTCATATAATCATTCGTGATGAAGTATTCTCATGTCTAACAAGAAGTAATGCCGATGAGGAGATGACTGCTACCCACTGAACTGAGCATCCCAGTTCTGTGCAATGGGCGTGATGTTGCCACGAGCATTTCCCCGGCCATGTGTATATACGAAAGTGCGAATAAGAGTGTTGGTCGAGTTGAACGAGCCGAGAAAACTCACCTTCGTCAACTCGTGGCTTAGTGACAATCTTTTGTTGTGACTGCTGAGGCCGACCAAACACGATTATGGACGGTGTGCCAAATGAAGATACGTATTACACTATGATTCATACTACGCCCGAGGGACTACTAGCTTGAACGAAAATCTAAGATCGATGGAAAGTGCTCTATTATAGAGGTTACTATTAATTATTGATCTACGCATGATAGAATAACATTGATGATGGTAACGGCTGTAATATAACAGGAGAGACACCATTAACCTAAAAAATAACATTTGGCCATCTCTAGCATTGATGAGCACACCGTCATGTTCCCCATGTACGTCGGCGTCGTCGATACTTTACCATAACCTGTCATGGTACGCCCGAATGGGGGATACACATGACGTACCTAGAGGAGACGGGATGCAGCAAGTCCAGCCATGGAGAGTCGATGACCTACCTGTCTTTGATAAGGAGGAGGCCAGTTAACATACATAGGTTGACTTCTGGCCGTAGGGAGGTACGACTGTATGGTGCGAGGCCTCAGGAAGGGCGACTTGAGAGGAGATAGAGGTTGAGGGGATCGCCATTGCAGCATCGGCGATGTTATACGTCTTGGTGAGAAGGCCATGGGTGACGAGGGAGAGGCGGCCACCTACATTGGAGCCTCCCTCAAACAAGGGGATTCCGATGACTCACATGTATGACCCTAACAGTGGGCAAGACCTTCACTGAGGTCGCCTGATGCTGTTGAGTTGGTGAGAAGTGTGATATTCTTTGTTTGGGTGGGCACCTCTCCGACTGAAAGAGGAAGGTAGTCGGTAGCATGAGAAGGTCCATAGTTCAACCTTAGATAGCTGATGCGACATTGCCCGGGATGTGCCGTGGTACTCGACTTTCCTCGGTGTTGGTGTCCAGGAGTTGGTTTGTTCATAGGGAGACCTCGGGCGATCTTCCTTGGTGTCGGGAGCATCGAACGATGTGGGCTGATTGGCACAAGCCGACCTGCATGATACGGCAGCTCTAACATGAAGGCTACGGCTAGAACGGCGCTGGGCAGCTCACGTCAGTTGCTGTTGAATTAACAAATTATGCCTACCTCGCAGAGCCGATCTTAGAGGAAGGGGACTCAGATGGTTGTTGAGACTTGTACATTCCTGGCGAATGTGGGCGACTGCTAGGCGCTGTGCTGACAGCACCGCTGTGCAATATAGGGTCCACTGCCAATCGCTCAGGGAGGACCTTCTAACAACAATAGTCGCCTATATCGCCATCCCAGCCCTCACCGCCACTGTGCGGCTCTCCAACCATACAGCCTCTTCAAAGGAGTCGTACAACTCGACGTTCGATGAAGTGGAGCTTGGTTCAGCTGAGGAAATGCGGGCAGAGGAAACTCCCAGATGTGATAATGGTGTACCAGCGGGTTCGAAGTCGTCTTCGTGATCATCATGGTCCCTTGCTTGTTGCTTCTGCTGCTGCTGGTGGTCCAAGTCGTCTAGTAGGAGCATCGGCCTCTGTTGGGACTCTACATAAGACGTTCCTGCCACGTCGAAGAAGCTCACACCGGAGTCTTCGGGGATGTAGGACATTACTCAAGATAACCAACTCAGAATGGCTGATTATGACAAACCAACACAGGAGATCATCGAGTGAAAACAAAATAGGTCTATAATGTATTGGTAAACGAGCCTCGTTGCTCTCACGATTAGACTTTCCCACGTTTACCGACGCCGCCAGATCGCTTACACTGATGGCGCCTACCTGCCGACTATCCCCGGGAAATTGACGGTAATAATCTCGATCACACCTCCCCAGAATAATCCACAGTGTCCCCCACAATAGCAGACAACACAACACTTTCACCGCTATTTATGGTAACAGAGTATCAACATTCTTGATGAGGGAGGAACTGTCCTCTACAGGAGAAACGAATATACTACATTCACCATCGTCAACAGCAGTATGTCTCTTGTTGGCAACATTTACTCCGTCTTCTCCCCCTCACAGTTCTCGCAAGCGTGATGATGACAACATCCCTGAAATACAACCACATCCTTCATATCACCAACGGCACTCTAAACTCGAGGAAAAATCGAGAGAAAAGAAAAAAAATCAGAACAGGGAGGAACCGATGACCGTCATAGGTAGGTAGAGAATGAGCATATATATAAAGCACACGAGGACTGTCGCCATAACAGCGATGTCGATATAAGTCGAGGCTGTCATAGGCGACGGTCTAGCAGGAGGCACACGAGATGCTTTGTCTAACGGCTCAACTGGACACCAGATGTTGGTACTGCTACGGTCTACTGTGAGATGCTTATTGTCGGTAGAAAAGGAGTGACTGCAGCAGTGAGCGGTTGAGCCATCCTAACCACGACGATCACGATAGACTGATGATGTCTTATGAAGAATTCTATTGGCCTGTTAACAATACCACACCATCCCCAACTCTCACCTCCTCATTCTTCAGTGGCTCCGGCAGCTTAGCCAAGGCTTCAGGCAAGCGTCCCATGAAAGGCTGGATAGTGCGGAGGTCATCCGAGTTCACCTCCGACTCCTTCTCGAACATATCCAGCATCTCCGCAATACCAAACGTGCCCAACGGTCTCACCTAAAGCGAACCGTACCGAATCCCAACACTATAAAGCTGCCTACCGAATCGCGCTTCCGCAGAGTGACAGTAAGGTCGTTCTGCTCCTTCTCGCCAACAACAGCAATGTAGTTATAAGCCGCAACTTGTGCCTCGCGAACCTTCTTATTCATAGTCCTCGTGGAAAGATCAGCATCAGCCTCATAGCCCAACCGCACCAGCTGCTTCCGGAGGTAACTACAGAGTACCACATGCTGTACCATACACTACTGAGGTCCCTTACTCAGCATAGTCGCTGTACTTGTCACTCACAGGTACGACCATAACCTGTCTAGGTGAAAGCCAGAATGGCCACTTGCCGCCATAATGTTCCGTCAAGATCGCAGTGCATCTCTCAATCGAACCAAGGATCGCACGATGAACCATAACAGGGCGCTCGAAACCTGACGGTGAGCAACTCGACGACTATGTTCTCTGGGCAACTGACCATGCTTGAGCTCTCCTAGAGTGATCTCATCTGCCTTAGCCTTGCTTCCGACATTCTCAACAGCGGCGGAGTTTTGGCCAGCCTTCTCCTGGTGGTCATCAGCAGGACTGTTAGCAGCCTCTGATACGGAATGAACATCACCACTTTCCTCGGTCTCAGCGGTGCGGTATTGCAGGTTAAACCTGGAGGAGGTAAAAAATACACAACCAGGGATAGAACCGGGGATCACCTGATTGGCAGGTTGAAATCGAGCTGAATGGTACCGCATTGGTGATAACGATTCAGAGCATCCCGAAGACGAATATCGATCTTAGGACCATAGAAGGCACCTAAGGGTCGTAATGGTCCATCCAAGCCGAGTGGAAGTAATACCATCGCCAGGATTCAGATCGTAATCGATGCCGCAAGCCTCGAGAGCGTTCTTCAAGCCGTTCTCAGCAGTGTCCCATATAGCTCGAGAGCCAATGGCCTTCTTGGGACGGGTCGAGAGGCAAACCTGCGTTAAATCGATCAAGTCGAGCGGAAGCCTGAGAGCAGTCAATTACCGAGAAGTCGAAACCAAAGGTGTTGTAGACGAATTTGAGGAACTCCAAGGCATGAGTGATCTCGTCCTGGACCTGCACAACGAGGAGGTGACAGTGGCCATCGCCAAGATGGAAGGTTGCGGACTAACCTGGTCGGGGCGGCAGAAGATATGAGCATCATCCTGCTGGAACCTCCGCACACGTGTGAGGCCGGATAAGGTACCCGAGAGCTCATTACGATGTAGAACACCAAAATCGGCCATACGGATGGGGAGCTCCTTATAGGATCGGACCTAATGCATACCGCGCTAAGGCCAAATTCTACTAGTAGAAGTACTAATACCTTCTGATCGAATATCATACAATGGCCGGGGCAGTTCATAGGCTTCAGGTACCACGTCTCCCCTTCGATATTCATACTATACCTGAGCAGTAGAGGAAAAAACATACCCAATATCTACGATCGCACCAGATGGACTCACATATTATCCTTGTAGTTACCACAGTGACCGGATTGTTGGAAAAGGGCCTCGCTAAAGATGTTAGGGGTAATCACCTGCCAAAGGGGGCGTCATAGTACTACTACTGGTAGACCGAGAGCTGACCTCGTCAAAGCCACGAAGTCTATACTCCCTTCTGATGAAGTCCACGAGCTTGTTGTAGATGACCGCACCATGACTGGTCCAGAAGCAGGAACCAGGGGACATGGTCGGATGGAAAAAGAACAGATCCTGGCACAAGCAGTCGATGCCGCTATCACCAGTCTAGACGGTCCTACCTGCTTCTTGCCAATAAGCCTATGGTCCCTCTTCATGGCCTCTTCGACATTCTTCTTATATTCCTTCAACATCTTCTCCGTAGGGAACGATATGGCATAAACCCGTTGCAAGGAGTCATTCTCAGCCTGAGGGGACCGTAAGGTCAGGTAGTACTACTGCTACTACCTTTCCTAGCCAGTACGCCTGAGAGTTCTTATTAACCCAGAAGGCCTTGGCAACTCCTGTGCGAGGGAGATGAGGACCACGGCAGAGATCCACAAGAGAGCCGATGCGATAGACCGAAGTCAGAGATCCATCGGGGACCTAACAACACAGTCGTCCATCACCTTCCTCCTCCTCGACAGATCCTACCTTGGTGGAGATGAGTTGGAGCTTGAAGGGATTATAAGCAAATAGCTCTAACGCTTCCTCCTTGGTGACCACCAGTCTTTGGAACTGACGACGACCAATGAGCGCAATTGACTTGGTTTTTCCCAAGTACCTTCTGATCCTCCTTAACGATGGATGCAATACGCTTCTCGATTTTCTCGTAGTCATTTGGGCCCAACTTGTGGTTGCCATAGAAACCATCATAGTAGAAACCGTTCTCGAGAGGGGGTCCTGAGGACGTAGTAGGAAGGTTGATACGATAAAGTAAGGCTTACCGATGGTTAGATAGCAACCATACTCCTGCTCTAGGGCCTCACCCAGAATATGGGCACTGGAGTGCCAGAAAGTGTCTTTACCCTCAGGAGAATCAAACTTGAGGAGCTCAAGCTTGCACGAGCCCTCTAGGGGTCTCGATAAATCCCATACGGTCTAACAGTAGGATCGACAATATAACGAGGAGAATGAGGAGTGATAGCAGCTTACCTCCTTCTGCCAAGCCTTGACCATGTTGGCCTGGACCCCATCCTCCTCTTCATCATCATCACCAGCATCGGAACCAACATCAGACTCGTCATCAGCAGCAACAACCTAACAGGGCTGATGAAAGGAAAGGAATGAATAGAGCTATTACTATTACTACTACTACTACTACTACTACTACTACTACTACCTGATCCATACTGTCAACAGGTTCTGTGTAGAGGACCTTGGCGGCCACAACAGAGTTGGCCAAGCCCTTGGATATACCGAGGGCAATATCTAGAGGGGTAGTCTCAAATTTATGGCCCTCTTTCTCTGTCCCATCAGGCAAGATGATGGTGATAGGGTCCTTAGGAAGGGCAGCAACGCGCTCCTCTTGGGCAGCATACAGCTTATCAAAAAGATCTGTGGTCTCCTTGAGGTAGGGTGCCTACACAATCCGACCTATTCTGAATCTTGAGAGGTCGAACCTCAAGATTCTCCACCTCACAGCTCTATTCCGCAACTCCCAGCTTACTGTGCCATTGGTATGAATCTTGAATTCGCCTTCGAACTTGCCGGTCTCACCAAGCTTAGCCCCCTTGCCTTGATAAGTCTTTGTCCTTGTGCCGTACATTCTAGTGTGACTGTTACTAATAGGAGTAGATGAGTAGTAGGTACTAGACAAAGTGCGTCGAAACGCTAGTGTAAGGGAGGAGGAACCGGAAAGGAAAAATGTCAACTTCAACCACCTATCACTCTACAACGTCTCATTAGCACGCCGGCCTCTGTCAGTAGCAACAGTCAGCATCAGCCTTCTGATGTATTTAGCGCTCGCCCCGGTGATCGATTTCCTGCGCACCTTCGAGCACAGTGTTGGACACGAAATATGGAGGAGACCACCATCCTGGAGGCCGTGAATCGGCTGAGAGCCGACCCCAAAGGGTTCGTAGGGTAGAATGAGCTCGGGTTATAGCTAGGTAGTATGGTGCTGCATAGGTCATTACGGGGAGACCCTCCTGAGGACGACCTTGTTGATGATGAAAACCCAATCGGTAAAGACGAACACATTGATAACGAGTAAAGACTGCACCCCGCCTATTGCAGAACAGCTCTTGCAGACTGGAGGAGGGTGATACCGACGGCAATGCCGATGACTCTTTCGAAGACGTTGCAGCAGCAGAGCCTTTGTTGGCATCTCCCAGTAGGCCAGTACCTGACGGTGTGTGTGGTTTGCATTAAGCCATCTCAGGCCTGTCGGTATTAGCCGCTGAGTGTTGTAGGGCACTAGCTCAGGACAAGATGGAGGATGTGGGACTCCAAGACTACCTAAGGTAAGGCATTAAGGAAGCCGCCTACTATACAACGTACTCTAGTCTACACAGGGATGTTTGTATGAGTGCTGGGTATCAGTTGGGTGCCGACTGTCATCCTTTGGGCATCCTCCTCCCAGCGACCCCAACTGGTACGTATCCTAAGGACACTACTTCGCCTCCCATCCGCCTTGGATTAGGGGACTTAATACAAGCTTGGCTGAGTAGTCTGCCTCCAGAAGATCGAATGCACATTGTCAGTGAGCAACTCCTCAACCCCCGCTTCAAAGAGCTAGGAGCGGCTGTCATCTCTTCTACCGATAATATATTAGCTGTAGGCCCCTTTACGTTGCAGCTGAAGGCATTGTCAATAATAGGTTATCATCCTGGCGAACGGGTCGCTCCCTGTGGAGGGTACGGAAGAAGAAGAGACGACAACAACCCCGGCTGAGTTGGCTTCGGCACCAGCAATAGGATGGTCAGAGTAAGGCTGTCGTGAGCAGTACGATAGAGTACAGTGGAGCCTCAGTGTTGTGGAAGCATCTAAGCCCGCCTCACTCCGTGTGCCGAAGCGGATGCATGAATCTGTAAAGAAGCTCTCTAGGCCCAAGAGTACGGCCCCACCCTCTACTTTTCATCCCTGCTGGATTTCCTCGGGGACCGTAGTTACCGCAGATGTAGAGGCGGTATCATCATCGACTGAGGCAGCCAAGCTCGGGATAGCGACGCCGGGTTTGGGTCCTCAAGGCTACATCCTCAATCGGGTTGTGAGTGGCCAGGTTATCCTTCCATTCAATTTCCCATCGTTTGAGGTACGAGCCTTCGTTTCACAGTGTGACACTAACGACGACGGCCGTGTCACCGCTAGTGACATCATCTGTATGGCTAAAACTAACGGCTCTCATCGGCCCAAGGCCCTAGCCTTGGTCATCGCTAACATGGAGGATATGATTGCTGATATAGTGGTAGGTGAAGAGGCGATGTGCCTTCGGTTCAGTGTAGACTATTTAGAGTAAGCGGCGGAACCACCCTGTGAGGACGACTGCAGCAGAAGCCCTCTCGAGCTCCGTCACTTGGTCTGAAGTGGCTACTGCTATGAGGGAACGGAAGGAATGGACTCGTCTTGACGAGGATAAGGAGCATGCTGCGAAGAAGATAGACAATCTCAACAAGCATTGGGTCTATCAAAGGGACAAGTAAGAGTAAGCCACAGTCCTCTCACCCTGCATAGGGTACGCCCAAAGATACGCTGGTCTATGGGTATTGACGCTGTCCCTGTGCGGCTTCAAGGCTTTCGTGCCCATCGGATGTCCCACGGGCGCTCGGCAGGAAGGTAGGGTTGAAAGCCTGTGCTCGTGTGATACCAAGGAGTGGTCAATAGGATCGCGAAAATGTCAGTCGCATAGATGCTCAGATGGGGGAGTTGTTGTCAAGGAGGATGCGCCTAGCCTTTCCCCTCAGTACTCTAACCCTGGTAGGGCTGTGCGGCTGACCTTGGGGGCAATTCCGTCTTCAGAGACCAGTGTGAGGGAGAATTTTTGCCAGCATGAGGGCGTTGATGTCGGGTCTCGAGGAGAGCTGGGAGGGAGCCGTTGTGGAGATAGTGTCAGTGATAATGTAAGGCTCTGTAGCTTCCACTGAGGGCTGGTTACTATCTCACCAGATGACATCTCAAGACCGGGTACGGTACACTTTCGAGGCGGTCCGGGAATTCAATGATCGTTATGGCATGATACAGAGGAGGTCGAACAACGCAAGGTTCCATGACGAAGGCAGCAGGCCGATGCTAGTAGCTGGCCGCCCTCCGCTTGGGGGCACCACAGGGCGGACCCAACTCACACACTTCCACAATAGTTGTAGTAGTACCCAGCTCCGAGGTGGACGACAGTGTGAAGTGATCAGGTTCGGTCCCTCCCAGACGGGAGTCCACAGATCAACACCCTCCCTGTTCTAGGGCTTACTATGGTGTTGCTGCTTTCAAGGTAGTTGGTCAGTACCCCTCAGCTGGAGCGTTGTGAGTTGACTTCTCGCAGCTGGACTCTGGCCCTTATGATGATAAGAAGGCCTGGAGATCAGTGGGTGAGGACCTCAGACCTGATGATCGCCTATCAACGATGACATGTACAGACCGAAGGGCCACTTGGGATACTGTCACGCTGCCCAGGAGGGCCCAACGGCAATATGAGGTAGAGCGAGGTTGGGCTTTCATCTATGTCTTTAGAGCCTGTGATGGCCACTGTAGCGTAGTAGGCCTGCGACGAACTCGAGGTGTTGTTTGAAGGTGGAGGAGTGTTCTCAGGATCGTTGCCGCGACCATATCTGCGGCCGGGCCGCGTTCCTGGGCCCATACGGAGCTTCCTCGTCCGACTCTTGCTCTCGAGTGGACTCTCCTGCCCGTCGTGGTCCTCACGGCCCTCGACTCTACAATAGCCAGGTGAGGATCTCAGGGATAGGGAATGGTGATGGAGAGGTCTGTAGGTCCGTCCCCAGCCTCTGGCACCGGCCGTCTCTCAGATAGATACCCTGCCAGCAGAGGCTACCATGAGGTACAGTGAGTGGCTCTCCTGGAGCGATAGTAGGGTGACTGTTCAGGCAACAGGAACGGCAGTATGATAGGGAGTCGAGGCATGCAGGGCTAGGACCAGGCTTCAAGCCATATATGCCCAAGGCCATGGGACCTCCTACTAAGTACCATAACATGGCAACACGAGAGTAAGGATGGAGGAGGGTTGCTGCTGTTGTCAGCGAGGACAACCTTCTTCTCAGTCTTGGGGTTGATACTATCATACATGATAATCCGCCTGTAGAGGCTGATCCAGCTAGTGAGTCGGAGCCTTTCAGGACCTTTGCTAGGCCCTTGGATGCCAGCGGTAAGCTGCTTAGTAGTAGTTCGTATCATACCACTCCATTCTCAACAGATATGGACCGTCGCATCCCCGTGGGCCCTCTGCCTTGTTGTCAGACGCTTCAACGTCGTGTTGTTCGTAGTAGTAGCAGTACCATGCTGTCGTGTGTGAAGTAAAAGTTGTTCGCTCCCTATCGTGTTGTGGTTGATGTCTCCAATCCTGCCATCGGGCCAGTGTCTTTATAATGTCTATCATAGTGGAGTTCACTCTACCAGTACTTCAACTCGATACGGAGTTCTGGCAGACCCTCGCTGATTACAAGCTCAACGTCCAACGGCTCGGGACCTCAGCGATCGAGACGGTCGGGGAGATGCCCCCGCATGATCCGTCTAGGATCTTGTGTATGTCGAATGCAGGGGTTGTTTAGTTGATCGAACCCACCAGGTTCTACTGTGAAGGAGGTCAGTGAGCCCCTCCCTAGCCGCGGCTGTTGCTTGGGACGAGTATACAACCACAATACCATACAGGACTTCGCTAAGGCTGATCGTCAGGCCATCGTTGGTGAGTGGTCGTCGCCTAATTGTACCGTCCCCGTCCATTTCTAAGAACAGGCTCTTCCCTGGACCAGATCCTTTCAACAGCTCTCTCCCCATCATCCAGCCCAGGCCCCGTAGGACCACAGGGTAGTCCAGCCCGTTTGTTGATCACGCCTCAGTTACTCTATTTCATCGTCATTTGTTATGCTGATCTCAAGAACTTCAAATTCACCTACAACTGTGCTGTCCCTCGCCTCGCCTTCAAGACTCCCCTCATTGTCACCTCAGCAGCACCAATGATAGCAGAAGCTATCGACGATGATGCCCTGCTCGCCCGACTCACTGCCGAGATGGTCCTGCTCCGCTATGAGGACAACACTCTGTCCAATCTCAGTAGAGCCTATCATAGCATCGTATAAGACGCCTCATTGTGGTCGTCAGGGGATATGCCAGCAGGCCGCCTGTTGGAGGTCCTCGTCCTAGTGGCCAATCTGCCAGAACCTAACGCTGCCACTGTGGTGCTCCCGTGGTATATGTCCACCCTTCTAGTCGCTATCATGACCCGCTTCAAAAGCACTGTTGATGACTCCATCACTTTGAGGCTAGTCCATCAGCGTGGATCGTCCGTAAGGATAACAGTGGTAGTTCCTGGTGATGTAAGATACAACTACCACTGTAGTAGCTGCGGCTATGCTCCTATTGTTTCAGCTCAATGCCTGTGTGGAGCGCGTACCAGGATGGATAGCATTTCCTGGGCCTCAAGGCAAGCCTACTGTGACCACCAGTGAGTCCTCATCGTCCTTAGCTTGGGCTCATCCCCTGCCATCAGCTCTTGATCTGAGGAGAGTGATGGACCCAGCAGCATTGGCGGTCTCTGCTACTGACCTCAACGTCAGACTCATGCAGTGGAGGGTGTTGCCTACCCTAGACCCAGACCGGATCATGAACCTGAGGTTAGCATCCTCCTTGATCTCCTATACTGTGTTCTTCTTAGATGCCTCCTTATAGGAGCTGGAACTCTAGGTTGTGCTGTGAGCCGGACCCTTCTAGCGTGGGGTGTGAAGAACATAACCTTCGTGGACAGTGGCCATGTGGGTGATAGTGCTCCTATCAGACTGTCATTCGCTCGGGTTTAGGTGTCCTTCAGTAACCCAGCTCGGCAGAATCTCTTTACATACGAGGATGCTGTAGGGAAGCGTCCTAAAGCAGAGGCAGCAGCAGCCAGACTCGGCGAGATCGTTCCCGGTCTCAACGTTAGTGGAGTTCAGCTGGAGGTATCTACCATGCTGAGTGTTCGTATGGACACACAACCATGTGAGGTTCCGATGCCTGGCAAAAGCACTACTGGAGGGATTGATGACATATCGAGGGCGGTTGAGAAGCTGGACTCCCTCATAGCTGGCCATGATGTTGTGTTCCTGCTCACGGACAGCAGAGAGAGTCGGTAACATGACGGCTGCTGCTGGTGGGACTTGTGGATACAATCATCTTCAGCTGGTTGCCTACTGTGATGGTTGCCTCCGCTGGAGCCAAGACAAAGGGAGGCCCGATGGGAGTATCGGTCGCGCTGGGCTTTGACTCCTACTTGGTGAAGGTACAGTCTTATGGAGGTGGGTACGTCTCTCTGGAGAACATGATAATGTCTTTTTGGTAGATCGTAGCTCTGCCTGCTACTTCTGCAACGACGTCTCGGCCCCGAGCGACTCTACGTCCTTCAGGACCCTGGACCAGATGTGTACTGTCACACGGCCTGGTCTTGGTAGTAGTTGTAATAGCCGCTATTCTATGCACCTGAGCCCTCCTCAGCTCCTATAGCCTCTGCAACGGCGGTGGAACTTGTTGCTACTCTAACTCAACATGGCGGCTTCGACCAGATCCGAACGGTCAATGACGATGGGGGCAATGCGCTTGGGGCTACTCCCGATCAGATACGGTGGGGATGAGCAACATAGGGCTGTCGGATGCATCTCGTCTCAGGGGATTCCTCGCCAACTGGCAGCAGGTTCCTGCGGTCACCCAAGCTTTCGATCGATGCGTGGCCTGTTCGAATGCCATTATTGCCGAGTACTCTACCAAGGGAGCGTCCTTCGTTTTGGATGCTACTGTGGATGCTTCGGTGGGCTAAGCTCCACCTTGACTCAATGCTGCGTGGTGATTACGAGTGTACAGATCCTTGGCGAGAAGTCCGGCCTGACGGAGATGCTCGCAGCGGCAGAACGGGCTGAGGACGACCTCCTTGCGTTCGGCATCGACGACGAAGACTTTTGAATGTTGCTTTCACATGACCCATCCTTGCTACAGCTATTGAGTTACTCAATTGGAGCGTATCATAGTCAGATATGGAATCGCCCCGAGGGCTAAAGAAACATCGTAGTTGAACTTCAACTACGATGTCTCTTCAACTGTTGAAGAATCATTCGTCAAAAATGCGTAAAGTTCGTCCGCATATCTTAGGCCGCCCGAGTTCGGCGAGTCAGTAAAGAGCTACTATCGCACGTATACATGGTCAAACTGGATTGAAAGCTAGGAAAATAAAGCTACCAGACAGCTGGCCCAGCTGAGCTGGGGTGCTGACAATGGCGAACGCACTGTCCTTCTCCACAAACTTTTCAGTCATGATAGTTTTCACAACTAGACTGCGAGCAGTAACCGCCTTGATGTAACCGAGTGATATAATAATCAATGTCAGTCGTGGCTGCAAGTCGATCAATGTCTTCCAGAGCATTTTCTGGTAGGCAATTCTTCGTTACATTCTTCGCTTTTCCTGTCAATGGTGTCGCGGGCAGTGCACTTGCGTGACTCAGTGTTATTCACGGCTTGTTTTCGATGATTCGCTTGCTTCTTTCGGCTACTTCCATCCTAGTCGTACGTCGTCTATTCCGGGCTCCCCATCTATCCTGACTGACGCTTCTGATACTTCTAAGGGGCTCTTCTGATTTGCGGTGTTCATGATTTGCTCACACTGGGTAAACGTATCCTAACTCTTACGGGATCGATGCGCTAAAAGTTCACGTGAACGATGCTGCTCTACCACATCGATCACCTTCCTGCAACGGTTACATACTACATCCTGATGAAGAAGATTAACATACTTCCTCCAGCGAGCGTGTCTCCTGCCGCGTGGCATGAATTACAACAAACCCTTCGGGATGCGTGTCCAGCCGAAAGGATCAGTCTGCGACGCTGAGCCTCCCGTGAAATCAGCGAAAAGGAACCACTACCCTGATCGTACCACAAATCTACGTCGCCACAGCTTAGCAACGACGGCGAATAGCTAGCAGAGTGGGCACTCGCTGCTGAAAATACCGGAAAGACGTATGGGAAATCAAGTCAGTTGAGTTTCTCAACTTGAGAAATCGTGTGATTGTAAAAAATTTGTCAATCACGACCGGCGTTATCCTCGTCTAGATGCACGCATCCTATGCACAAACCCTATGCGTGAAGGTGAGTCGGGCTGTTATGTGCCCCCGTGCGATTCACGCATAGAGTGCGTGAGACTGACCATTACGTCTCCAACGATTGGAGACGTAATGGTCAGTCTTGTGACAAGACTCTTGTCCGAGAGATTAAGTGTTTCAGATTCGGCCTGTAGAGGTTGCAGGAATCTGTGTGATTTTGAGTGTGAGTCGGTTCGAGATGTGAAATGGCTAAATAGTCGGTTATGTGGAGCTGTTTGGGAGGAAAACCTCAGTCGTTGGTAGTGTAACTAGTGTCACTTTGTATTCTACCTTGAGGTTTGGGCCAAGTTCGCTACTGCAAAGTAGTTAACCATACCATTGTAACCCAGCACCAACCAAGGGTTTGTAATCGATCAACATGGCGAGCGACATATACATGCTCTGCTACAATCTCGCTCACTTGCGAACGACATGGTATCGTCAAACTCCCGAGAGGGGGTAGCTTAGTTGCTACCTGTATGTAACCATCTCCAAAGTAGTACACCTCTCTACAGGGTCTTCGCTTTCTATGGAATACAGCATGCTATTCAGCATCGGCTATTGCGTCGTCGCCCTGATGATTAGTACCGTTGCATCATCAAGTCCGGAGAATATCACCTGCCAGACTATTTGCGACACCCTCGCTGACTGCTCGTATTCCACTTGTAACACAACTGCTGTCCCTTACTACTGTACTGGTATCTACGTTGGTAGTAATGGTACGGTCGCTTACTCGGATCAAGAACCCGAGTTCTACTCTCAGCATCTACTCTGCCCTTTTGCTCAAACTCTTCTTTCCCACACTCCTCCAGGCATCGCAGATGAGCCCCATCCAGGGTGCCCTGATAAACTCGTAGACGTGGACGTGTTCTGGTGGAGTGAATGGCCCACTCTTCCTAGCAATAGCTATGATGTATATGCTGGTTATTATCAACGTATGTTTCGTCTATTATCGACCAACTGCGTTTACATGCGGGTTAAGAAGCTCATCCTCCGCGTGTTGGATCCACAGTACCCTCCAGCTGAAGGGGTTGACAAAGTGTGGTATCCCAACAATGATGTGACTCAGAGTGCTATGTTTACTGAGCTCTTGATTAAATTGAAAGACACGTCGGTTGAAGAAGTGGAGTTTTTACCTTACGTTTTCGATGAGCATTCACGATCTTCATGGAGGAAATGGTCCGCCAATGGACGACAAGTTATGGCTGGTGTCTATGCTTTTGCCGCAGAGTACAACAAGCATCTTCCTACTGGGGTTAAGATCACTGGAGTTACAGTAGACTACGAGGAACTCAATAGGGATCCTACTGAGTATGCTATGCTCAGCGATCCCACAGGTGAGCGCTTATTTAAAGGTGGTCACACTGATCTTAAATTTGGAATCGCTTTAACTCGAGGGAAAACCGAGGAGATTGTGTCCTTCTCATGGACCGATAACTTTTACTTGGAGATGTACGACTTGGGATACAACTTCTCCCCCTTCCTCCGATATAAAAATCAACCAGTGCAGTTGATACATTTCTTAGCCGAAGATGTGCTAGGACCTAATCTCATTGAGGCCTACAACAAGCATCATGACAAGGTCAATCTTATGTGGTCAATTCAATCTAAGGGCATACCGTGTATGTATCCACTACCGGGACCGAACCTGAGATGTGGAATCAATACGGATTTTGGTCATTGGAACACCTCCGCTTTCAATACGTTTCTAGGAACAGTATTGCCAATTCTAGGAACGATGAATGTCCGTCAAGGCGTTTATCAAATGGATTTCTATCCACTTGACTGGGCTCCGTCTGAACTCAAGGGATGTTATAGTGACGCGTGTCAATGATGATATCAGAAGGAATAGTCTTGGTTCTTTTCGAACGGCTCGTCCGGGTCTTGTCCGCTCGTCGTGAGAAGATATAACAGTGAATTCCTCCACTAAAGTGGCCGCGGATTAGGGTTGGCCCTAGCGATCGTAGCAACTTGCTCGTTCGCCTATTTTCCAGATTTTCTAATGTCAAGTCAATACCATCATTTGTCGAGTTGGTAATGGGACCCTTTATACAATGTAATGTTCTCGGGAATAGGAGCAATGTCCAGGGGTGAGGAAGCACTTTGCGAAGGTCGTTCACATCTGCCCAAAATCGATGCTTTTAGCATCATTTTACATTAACACCAATGCTTTCTACCCTGTCTCGGCATCTTGCTGCTGCTGCTGCTTCCACAGCGGCGTCCGCTCAAGCCGTAATGACGGTGACGCCAGCTGCCGCATCAAGAATTAAAGATCTTATGAAGTAGTGAATGTACATCGTTATCGTTTAGAACTAGCTATTCGTTCGGTTTATTTCGCCTACAGTAGGCACACAGTTGAAACACTGAGCAACTCAGTGCTTCTATCTGATCAGTGATCACACCTATCAGTGATCGACTAAATCTGTTGATATCGCCCGTTCTCATTCAGTAAGAAGCACGACGAGTCGATCATAGGGCTCAGAGTAGGTCTAGCGAAGAAGGGATGCGAAAACATGAGCTACACCATGAACTATGCAAAAGTAAAGCCGCCTCCTTTCTTGGCCTCTTTTGTCATTGCTTCTTCAGGAGATCGGAAAATTAGATGAGGTTGTGGAGAGTGAAGGAGTAAAGGTTGTTGTGGATTCCAATGCTTTGATGTACCTCATAGGTAGTAGGGTCAGCCATCACTCATGCACCTCTCCGCAAGTTCTTAGCATATCCGGTTTTTCGACTCGTGCGCCGTCACCTCAACGAGTACCATGTCGCAGTTCAGGGAAGTATGCTCTTGTGCTCCACATGATATAACCTCGAAGCTTTAGGGTCTAGCTCTTCGTGGTTGGGGAGAAGTCGAAAAGTGGTTAAAATTTTTTCTAAAGATTGTTATTTCATGTGAGGCATGAGAGCATACCTCCCTTGTGTCCATGTGCTTCGCTCATTTGTTGTTCGCAAGATTAGTGATCGAGAGTTCGAGATCGCTGTGAACTCCCCCTGTAGGTACGGAGATGGATTATGTTGACAACGACCTAGCTTCAGAATTTGTGTTCAATAATCCCAACCAGAAGTCCTCCTGCGGCTGCGGCAAGAGTTTCAGTGTATAATATCGACGCATTATATCATACATTGGCAATGTCACATTGCTTTGTTCATACTTGAAAGCTCTGTAGTGATAAAACCAACATACCACATTTTACAATGTCACTGTTACTATTGATTGGGCGCAGTGCTGTGTTTTAGTGAAGGGGGGATCTACGTCTTCGTTCACTGAACAGGGTGGAGTATCCTGCCCTTTACGGCGAAGGGTCGGACCGATTCAGAGGAACCTGCTCCCAAGCCCACCGTCCCGGGCATCTATGGAATTCAATGAATAGCAAGCCGTAGTAGCTCTCACTAGATATGGTGGATCGCAGACTCACTCTGTTCTTTTAATATGCTCTGGCAAGCATGGTCTGGTCACAATGGCCTTATAAGTCGGGAACATGGTACCCTTCAGAGGGCCCAGGGTGATGCTACCCCACGAAGGGCTTGCGTTTCTTTCGCCGTCCTGGGAAAGGGCCCGCCATAGTGCTCTACAAACTAGAAGGTTCTCCTTCGTGCCGCAATGTCTACACGGTTACGCGTTGAATCAGGATCCATTAAGAACGCTTCTTCGAAGTTGATGTCATGAACAGTTCTCCATCCGATCCTGCCTTCCACTGGAGTTCTCCCTGCAAGAATACTATCGCACAACAAGGAATTAGTCATACAAAGACGACATCACTGTCATCGTCTAACACTCAGTACCCGTCCGAAAAGAGCTGTATCCAGTTGTATCTAGCGAGACGTATAAACATCCTCTACAACGCTGATGACGACCACAGTACCGCTTCTTGGTCGGCACGATATCAAAAATATCAGCATCACCAGCACACTTACTCGCATACTGGCGGTCTCCAGGGGCGAAAACGAAAGTTGCCGAAAGGGCCTCCCAAACGCTACTGTTTCCACGAGATTTCACTATCGTCATGCTTCTTAGTATCCCCGCCGTCAACCCCAAACCTCCGTCTAATCTCATCGTCCAACACTCTCCACGACCATTTACTGCCATACAGCCCACCGAAGAGCCCTAGAGGAACCCAACAAGATGTAGAGGGAATTTAAATGCAGGTCCTCTCGGTTGACCAGGCTTCCCAATAAATGACAGTCGACCGTAAGCCGTTTTTCATTCCCCTGCCTCCCTGAAGGGAGACTTTGACCAGCTCAGAGTAGCTCAGAGGACATGTTCAGCATGTCATGCTGAGCTAGGGTTCACCAAAAAGACCTATACACCCAATCGAGTGATCTCCTTTAGTTCTAGTGGGAGGACGGGATATACTGTAATCCATTCAAATTGAAGCCCATTGATATAACCCAACTCCACGTAACCGCCAACTATGAGAACGCAACTACATGATGGAGATCTCAAAACCATTCTAATATTGCACTACATGAAAAATATCACCAGGCCTCTTGCTGTGGTGCGACTCGTCTCCAAGCCGCTGTGCGAAAGAAGGTAGTACTGTCATCGTCGACTAGAGGTCACCACGGGGCTTCACCCAGTTGATCTTGTGCTCCGGAGCCTCCAGGTAGAAGAGTTTCATATCAATACGGTACCTGTATAGAATCGAAAAAATGAATGATATGATATTTTCTCAAACACTCTGCTGGTAGATTGACATATGTAAAGTATTTCTATGTTCAAAACCAAATACCCTGGAGTCTCACTGTCTGTGTTGGACAACAGCCAGGTGGCCGAAATAGCAGCCGAGGATGATTCCGATGAGCCAATCGCGGAAGTAATGACGAGAATAATAGTCGCCCTGCACTCTCTGTCGGAATGAATACCACTTGCCACACCATGTAACCTGACCACTCCGAATAAGGATAAGTCAAAAATTGGGCGTACGTAGTCTTCCTGTTTGATCTCATCGACTGTACGATAGGGCAGTGGGATACGATGGCGGTAGATCTTGAGTGGTTTGGCAAATTTGTAGAACATTTCCTCGTAGTCGTCATACGTCATATCGCCCATGATCAACTGATACAACACGGCAACATCGTATAGAGTGCAGATCGGTAGAAGTACTAGAGGGATCACCTTGTCGGTGTAGGGCTTCAACTCAGGAGTGTCGTCACCCAACTTTTTCAAAAAGGGGAAGTATTGAGGCGGCACGTAGTAAGTGTGACGGATTTGAGTCGCTGAAAACGGCGATACAAAAAGGGCAGTAGTCAGTCGAGGAGACTCACAGACTTCAGGTGGGATGTGAGCTGGAACACCGAACTCGTCTCGAGGGATCTCTTCAAACTCGAAATCAGCCTCGCAATCATAGTTAGGATCATCGAAGTACGTAACGTAATGGTAAGGATAACCTATGTCGATTCGGGTCAATTAGGGATAAGCGAGGAAGGTGACTACCTCCATTATACATGGTGCGCCTCTGTAAAACCGAGCCGAGACCAATAGCGGAGTTCGTCCACTGATGACGGATCAGCCCACGTTGCACATGGCTGAGCACACGAGTGGCCATAGAGAGGTATTTAGATGGATCCACGATCTGCAACGCAACTTCTAAAAACCGACGTGTAACGCGTTGACGATGCTGTAGCGCTCGCCATTATGATCGATTATTTTCGCTAACATTGTTAGATTTTGAGCTAGGACCGTAGCATGTTCTTGCTGGAGTATTAGGCTTGGCCATGGGATTCTAAATACGGTGAGTAATACTAATGGTCGATCACGTCAAATGGATGGTCACGATATAAGCCTCTTGTAAATTACTAAGCGTTTTAGTCAATCTTTTCCACCTTAGAGACGCTCGCTCCCAATACTATCTCGCTAACTTGATTGCACTTTGTACATTATCACTCCTTTGGATTTTGAGGTCGAAACCCATGAGCTGAGCGTGTTAGTTTTCTCTGATCGGTTCGTCACCGAGAATTTCACGTACCGACAGAAGCCGCAGCGTTTGGTTATCATCCGTTGGGCGTCCCTGTAGAGCTTTTGGTGCTGATTGTTCTCACCTTATCAATTGATGTGCGATGAGGAAGAAATTTCGACATGTTTTGAGCCATTGCGATCCCGTCTTGGCTCGGCCCTGTTTAGGTAGCATACGAGTTGATGCTGATTGGGTGACTTTTCTGACGAGCACTCGTTCTATTGTTTTCTCTCCTCGAGTTACTCACGTTACTCTTCTTTACATGCGGACCATTCAACGAATCGCGAGTCTCCTTGTCTTAGGAGCATCCGCAGCTGCCGATTCTTGTTCGGCGGCATGTTCCTCCACTTCAGGATGTTCCTCCTCCTATTGTACGACTTGGAGCAGTCCGCCTGTTTGTCACAGTCTAGTCAAGATGGCTGACGGCTCTATTTGTTCCACTGACGCTCCTTCTTGCACTGGTGTTCCTCTCCTTTGTTCCGAGTCTTCGATTCCCTCTACCACAACTCGTGAGACTCTTGCGACCACAGAAGTTCCTTCTCCAACTGCTTCTCTTCGTGGTAGCACTACTGGCAGTCCCTTCACGACCAAGCCTACTGTAACTAACAAACCCTCGTCTAGTGTGGACTGCACTGCTGTTTGTGAATCCTTGACGGGTTGCTCCACCTCCTACTGTGCTGACTGGGCGTACCCTGCTGTTTGTCACGGTCTCGGTACTACTGCTGGAGGATCGCCTTGTGTGTTGGGTGACCCTTCCTGTACAGAGACACCTTTGTTTTGTGGTGGTTCTGACACTTCTACTCGAGCTTCCGTACCCACTGATGTGATGACTACAACTACTCGAGTCGTCCCTACTACGTCCCTTCCAACTACTGTTACTACTGGGACCAGCACCACACAACAACCTACAGCGTCTATCGCATCTAACCCTGGTAGCAGTCCACAGTCGGGTTGTCCTGACGTACTGCCCGAATCTGACGTATTCTGGTGGATCGAGTGGCCCTCTATGGATTCCACAATTGATGACTGGACTACGTACTACCGCCGCATATTCGACCTTCTTACCAATAACTGTGCTTACATGAGAGTGACTAAGCTTATGCTCCGCGTGTTGGATCCTGAATTCCCCTCGGGTTCCGATGCTTCTCATCGCGTGTGGTATCCCAACGGCGATGTTACTCAAAGTGTCATGTACACAGAGTTGCTTTCTAAGCTCGATCAAACGTCTGTGCGTGAGCTGGAGATGATGCCCTATGTGTTCGATGAGCCTTCCCGACAGTCTTGGTTGAAATGGGCTCCTGAAAACGGTGGTCCGATGTCTGGCGCCTACGCGTTCGCCGCCGAGTACAACGAACATCTTACCAGCGTCAAATTCACCGGCTTAACGACAGATTACGAGGAGCTCGAACAATCCACAAGTGATTATGCGCTTCTCACCGATCCTCAAGGCGAATCTGCTTTCAAGGGTGGTCATCTCGAGCTCGACTTCGGCATTGGTCTTGGCTACTACCAATGGTCTAGGTTCCCCCTTTACACATGGACGCAACATTTCTATATGGAAGTTTACGACATCGTCACTCCATTTGGAGGAGTCGATAATACTGATCAGTCCCGGTTCTTGCTCTACAAGGATGATCCGGAGGCTATGGTGAATTACATCGTTAACGAAGTGTTGGACGCTAACACCAAAGCGGCCTTTTCGGAATACAGCGAGCGAGCCCATCTTATGTGGTCTATACAGTCTATGGGTCTTCCTTGTCAGTACCCTCTGAATAACGGTAACTGCGGAGATAACCACGAGTTTGGTGAGTGGTCATCCCAAGCTTTCAATCAGTTCTTGCAGCTAATCTTGCCCGCTTTGGGTACAGGACAGCAGCAAGGGGTTTACCAAATTGACTATCTTCCTTATCAGATGATGCCTGTGAACATGCGTACATGTCATAGTTTCGGCTGTGACCAGTAATTTTGACTACATTCCGCTATAGTTGCTACCACTGTTACTACTGCTATGCGGGGTCGGTCGCCCCTCCCTTTGGTTTATAGAATGACGAGGTGTCCTGTGGGCACTTCAATATTCCTTCCCTACCATTTACGTGCAGGTTCACCGCAATGTGAACAGAAATATTTGACAATTGTCTTCATTCTTAAGAATCTGCTCGTCTCTGCTGTCTTGTTGCTCTTTGAGTGCCGAGCAGCGTTACCATGTCTTGTGAATACTCTTTTCCCACGTCTTATTCCAATGCTGATCCCAGTGCGGAGCAGTCTTCCTTCCATCATCACCAAGCTCTGTGTCTAGTTGTAAGAACAACATCGATGCTCGAGTGACTTCGGCGGCCTGGATCGCAAAACGCTCTCCAAACTTGGGTTGGAGGGAATACTCTCGAGGACTAGGTGTTCAACTCGTGCATATTGTACTCGGCATCAATAATAGGCAGTATGGGGTTTTGCGGTTACGACCGAAGATTCGGCTATTTGGGTAACCTAGATCGGGTTGAGCGGGCAATTCATTAATGCGCTGTCTTGACGAGTGGCTGTGACTAACTGGACTCGTTCGATATCACTAAGGTCTTGGGTGGCGGCGGGCCGCAGTCGAATGTTCTTCGCGCGGGATACGAATAGTATTGGACGGGTCGTATTAGCTTATCCCAACGCAATAACCGACTACTAAGAAACATCCCGGAAACATCATTTCTCATTTCTTTCGGACACGTGTGAATTTGCTACCATTTCCTCCTGACTTGCTAGACTTGAGCGACTGATGGACCGCCTCAGACTCTCCAAAGCTGTCGAAACCTTTGAGGATGCGCAGATCTGGTTCGTCGAGCATGCCCAACTTCTGCGCCAGATCTTCAGGAACGCCAGGCACCGCGCTCATACCAGTAGAACGAAGTACGCCGCTGGCGATAGCAATTATCTGTAGGATCAGCGGGAAGGGTTCACCATTATAAAACATCCATCGTGCATTTCTAATTCCACATATGATGTTTTATTGAAACCAACTTGAAGATATCAGGAAACCACGAGCCAGGAGAAGATTACTAGCCCAGCAAGGTTGAAGTGTCGCATCACCTGGCTATTGCGCAACTTCGCCCTGCTGGACTTGAGATGGGCCAAGAGCGAGCTGAACATAGTCTCCGCCTGATGCAGCATCGACGCGTTACTCGATGCCCATCCGCCTGAGGTGGGAGTTCACTATATTAGATGGTCACCAATCGGTACCAGACAATGCGGTTGCAGTTAGATCGTTGGTGTTGAGGAGCCATTGGGGATCCTGTAGGGCTCGAGGTAGGGGCTTGAGCGGGATGGAGTGGCGAGTGAGGTCGGATACAAAACTGCTCTCTTCTCTAACAGAGGGAACTCCATCACTGGTCGGAAAGGAAAGCCCTACTCTGGTAATAGGAGGACTGCCATGCCCTCCTTCCCAGCCCGAGCAGTACGGCCGACTCGGTGCACATAGGAGTCTACATGACTTGGAGCCATGACCTGTAAGCAACGCTACAACAGTGCTGCTGGCGTAACGGTAAGGACCTGTATAACAGAAGAGACGTCCGAGTAGTCCATGCCCCGACTAGAAACATCACTAGTGAACATAATGGCCGACTCAGAGGTCTGGAACTGGGCCGATGCCAGGGTCCCTATTGTGGCAACATCAGTCAATGCTCCCACCGAGGCTGCTATCACATACGCTCGTTTTGATTCCTTTTCTTGTGCATCTCAATGACCGGCATGCGGAATTGACGGTTGAATAGGGTCGAGAAGAATGCGGTCATGCGTGCAGTAGGGAAGAAGACCATTATCTTATGGTCATAGGGAGCCTTCCTGAAAAAAAAACATAGTACTTCCGACTGTGAGCGGCCGTGACCTATCTTAGCGACATTCCCCCCGCACGTACGTGATCTCATCCTGAAGAATGTTATGGAGAGCTGTGACGATCCTGTGAGCCGGGCAGGTAACGTAGAACTGTTTATCGTTCATCGACTCGGGAGTGGCCACCACTTCCATGGTGTCTGCCTGGCCGTGTGAAGAGGAGGCGTCACCTATACAGTCCACAAAGGCGTACCTACAATACAAAAGCTGGCCGGGACGATGACAGAGAAACAGGCGCTTGTCAGTCACAGTCAAAGGCGAGTCGAGTAGCCATCATTGCTAAACAGCAGCACTGGCGGTGGCCTACCCTCGATGGCACCAACTCTGAGCCTTCCCAAGAAGGACTTCCGGTATGGTAGCCGAGCATAGGATTGTCCGACGGCTCCGAGGCATCACCCCATCCACAATGTCCAATGTGTCGGCGAAACTGAGCTCGAGGAGACGATCCGCTTCGTCCAGGACCAGCCACTGCCACAGGGATGAGTTGCCACACGACCACGGTCAGCAGTACTCACCTCAAGCTTCTCGAAAAGTGTATGGAACATGAAAGTACCTTCTATATGGTCCCCTATCCTACCCGGCGTACCGACGATTATCTTAGGTCGTCGCTTTCGAAGCGTCTAATAGTCCATCCAGTTCAAGGGCATGCAGAGTGTGTGACCAACCTCAAGGTCGTGCCGTCTCGGTACTCCCCCAACCAGTGCTACTGCCGACAACTCCCTATCGTGATGAACCAATAGCCGATCCAACTCTGTACATGTCTGCAGCCCTAACTCTCGTGTTGGGCACAACTGACACCAGTGTAGGGAGATATGCACATTGTCTACTGAGGTAATTTTTCCAAATTCTCTCCATGTTTTCTGTCCATTTCTTCCCAAATTTGCATGTAAACTCCTATAATCATCGAGGAAACTCTGGAGCTCAATTGAGGAAAGCGGTCATATATTCCAGCACTGACTACACCTCCCAGACTACACAATGACCGGGCGGAGCGTTCCTCTCCCTCCTACTATCAAGGCCGAGACCCCTCCATGTGACTTCCAGTTAGGTGTGTTCACTATTGCCTCTACGATGGGCAGGAGGAAGGTCAAGGTCTTCCCTGTACCAGTCCTGTAGCATTGCAATCAGCATCCGGGCAGTATTGAAACTCTTTGTTCACCTTGCCTTTATGAGCACGTCGCAGTCATCCATCATAAGCTTCGGCAATGACCGTCTCTGAGTTGCTGTGAGAGTGTCTAGTTTCATCACCTATACGACGACCCATGCTATCCTATGGCAAGCCCGAACCCTACCTCTGCAATACCCCTAGCGGTATTGCTCGTCAAATTAAGGTCTGTGAACCTCGTCGGTGCCAACGTTGTCGTGGTCCTGTCTTTCATTACAGCTGCCTCGGTATGCAGCCATCGACATGCATAACGTGCAGTGGGCGTTCGTACAACAAGCCTTGTGCAGCTGGCAAGGCGACACTGCATCGCACAAGGGAATGACAACTGCTGACGAGAAAGCCTCACTCGATGGGTAAACTCAACTCGCATGAACTGAGCAATGCAAAAAACTTTACGAAGATATTCATTGTATTCCAAACCACTAGCTACGACGACGACACCGTCGCCCCCGTGCTCGATGAGAGCTTCCACAGTCGTCTAGCCTCGGCTACCGAATGCACCATGTTACTGATGTAGTTGACCCATCGAGCCTAAGTACATAGTATAGATAACGCAACGCTACCATCCACTACCTGGAGGAGGCCCTTCACTACTGCCTTCTGCTGGCTCGTTTCGAGCTCTATGAAGTCCTCTGGGAAGTCAGGATCGCTGCCACCCAAGGAACTTGTATTCACATCACAGGGGGATCGACTCACTCGGGTGTACAGTATTTCCTCTGCCTTTGCTTGTATGCCAATCGTTCGGCAGCGAGAGCCTTTGATTCCTTCCTGGACAGATGATCAATGCTGGGCGAGCACGCCGGCGGGTAGTGATTGGAAGCGAACTGAAAGGACTGCTGCTGCTGCTGCTGCTGCCAACTCCAAGACTAATTTGACATATTCCCCACCCATTCGAGCTCAGCTATTCGCCTAGCGAAGCTGACGGGGATCTTGAGGGCCGCTGCAATGACTGTAGGGTCCCGACGTTGGTCCTCAGGTAGAGGGTCGGGGAAGACCTTGAAGCACAATGCTAGAGTGACTACCTCCCTGAGGCTTTGCATGCCTACATAGAGAACCATACGGATCCGGACAGCAGCAATACTCACCCGGGCTGGGATCCTCAAATGTGATCTCATCTATATCATTGGCCGAAATAGCTGCTGCGGCTATGTGATGGTAGAGCATACCTCCATATCCCTACGGACGATTCGCCATCGTCGCAAGATCGATCCACCACCACCACGACTGTTCTCACCTTTTTCTGTTGACTCGGTATAGTGAGGAACTGGGCTACCCTTATACGCCTCTTACCGTCCCCAACAAGGGAAGGGAAGCTGTAGACAGAAGCACAGCTCTTCATTTGTTGCGTTGTAACATCGCGCAGGAGATACAACGTCCATCTGAGGCATAGATAAGAATTCTCACGATACTATCTTGAGACCGACCTGCCGCCGATAATGCATCCCGATTGCTGTTGCTCCTGGCCTCCACCAGCTTCTGTGCAGGGAGGCAAGTCGACAGTACCGCTGGCGTCAATGAACCAGAGCATGAGCCATTCTACTCGTCGCCAGAAACCATATAGAGAGTCCGGTAACTACAGTAGTAATGACGTACTAATAACAAGGTGAGCAGTCCCTGCTACGGTTATGAGTTCGAGGAATGATGGTATGGCAGGGTCGAGCATTGCTGAACACAAGGAGCTGTCCTTGAGCTTCTTCAGCAAGCCACTATCTCTGCCATTGATGCCCAGTTGGAAGGCCTCACACCCACCGTAGAAAGGCTTCAGTGACTGATACAGGAGTCTCCGCACTGTCGATCATCAGGCTGGGACTCTTACCAAAGGAGAGAAGCGCGCCGTGTGCATGCGTGCAAGGATAGTATCACAATGACGCTTGTAGGCAGCCTTCATGAGCTTATCGTTTGGCAACTAATTGAGCCTCCTGTTACTCTGACTAATGAGAAGCCGCCGACCTTAGGATGTTCGAATCTTATCCCGACGCTGACATCGCGAGTGTCGACGTCAATACGGATAACGAAAGGAGTGAGGGTCTTCAACCATACGAACGACTCCGTCTCATCGAATGATTGATGCGCCTGAGAGAAGAAGCCTTTCCCATATAGACACTCAAGTTGAGGTTCACGTAGGCAGGAGGGATGCCTTCCTCAGCATCGTCGAAGTAGAAACGCATCACGTCGACCACTTCCAGCTCGCATACCTGCCATAATCCCATCTCGAGTGCTGACAGCAGTGACGGCCATGACCTCACTACCTCAGTGCTGACCTCAGCCTCGCCAACATCCTTCCTCAATATCTCTCCAACGACTCTCCTCTTGTTAGCTGCCGGGCTAGGACCAGTGACTCTCTGCTTCTTGGTCGGGGCTAGCATGCTCGTGGACACCAACGACCCAAACTAACAGTGTGGCCATTGTCGATCGCTTCAAACCGACGAATGAATAAAATTCAGCGAGAAAGTCCTTCCATTGCGAGTATTATCAATCACGCCTCCGAAAATCTTCAGCTTTAGAAGTCTAGTACTGGTCATTTGCAGATTCAGCATGAGAAACTTCAAGCCCCGGCCAGTGGGTGCCATTGAAGCGATCATTGGCAATAGTCATTTTTAGCTGGGCTCGGGAGGTTCCTCACTAATTATAGAACTTCACGCACGAATCCGGGTAGAAGTGTACAGAAACCAACAAGAATTCTGCAAAATTTCCTCGGAGTTGTCATATTGTCTTCAGCACATGTAGTTGACAATGTGCATATTTTCCCACACTGTATTGTGAAGACTACGACACGACAACGTATGAAAAGATCATCAGAAACCATTCTACCAGCAATGATAATGCCAGCATCAGAAACAGCCATCATGTCACTCATTGAGAACACAGTTGAAGGCAATAATACGACGGATTGAATTGTGGGCGAAGAGGGGTACCGTATTCGGCGTCAATCGAAAAAGAAGGCAGACTCTCGGACCCTATCCAATTGGAGATTTCCTCGTCCTGGCAACTCCGGCAAGAGGAAAGAGTTCACTCCAAGCATGATGCTAAGGTCACGATACAGGTTATCCAATATAGGCTCATTATGCAGCTTGACGAACATATCTCTAATTATGGTATTCAACTCATCAACATCACAAGCATGTGTCCAATAGCTGTCATGGACAGCTGCAAAGGCCAAGCCATGTTTTGCAGACTCCTCCGCTGTAAGAAGCATATGAGTACCATCAAGACTATGGATAAAGTTAGGAGGGAAACCCATCCGTTGCTTCGTCTTCGACACCGGCATATCATCCGATTCGACGTTGACCTAAGTCGGACAGGTTTACTCAACACCCCGAAGTGCCCTCCTACCTTCACATAGCGCTGCATGGCACCGTTCAACCCTGCCATAGCAGAGGTCTGCAAAGAGACATCCACCGATGCCTGGGCCCTGTAGGGCTGCCGACAGGGCATTCCCAACACTGGGGTCGACCAACACACAGGCAATCCATGGGCTGTGAGCACCCGAGATGCAACATCGAACCACTTCTTGATCTTCATTGCTTGTTCGAAGACCTCATCAATAGACGTCAAGACCAGTTGACTCAAATACTTGGCCATTTGCATCAGCTCCTCAGAGTCGAGAGTGTCCCCGACCAAATCCTCCAATTGCTTTTTCACCTGGTCTCGAGCACCTGGAGGTAGTAGCAATGCAACCCCTACCAGAAGCCGCCAGGCTACTACCCAAGCTGGTGACGCCATAACAGATCGTCATAACCGTCTGTTTCACAACCTTTCTTTTGAGCACCCCCAACTCAATTGCTTGCCGTGCCAAAGCATGGCCCTGATCAGCATGCCGCTCCACCTTGCCCTTCACGATGTCCAACACAATCATATACACATCTTGAACCTAAGCCTATTACCATCACAACAACCGTACCACACTTCGGCTACCTCAGCGTTGGGTAGAATATTCACTGCCGTAGCTCCCCATTCGTCCCTTCCTAGAGCGGCGTAATGCTGTAGACCATTACATGAGCCATCCTGATGCACCGAGATGCCCGTCGAATACTCCTCAGGGCCTCCAGGGTGCCTCAACGCCTCAGCCACCTACACCGACCATGCGCGACGATGCCGCCCTCCGCCTCACTTCGAATATGACGGCCAAGGCTTGCCATGGGTCATCAGCCTCCAACCAGAACTCCGCGTTGCCCAATGGGTCTGCTGCCGAGACCAGAATACTCTCCGTCTGCCTATCAGTCCAGTCCACGCGATCCTACCAGCATCATGATGATGGCTGCTCACCGGCCTACCTACTGCTACTAGGGCCTCACCTGCAATTTGAGTTTATCATGACCAAACAGGTTAGCCAAATGCAATCTAAGCCACCACCACCCGCGCTCTCCAAGACGCTTCTTCTCGCTGTAACAACATGGACTATACCAACCTCTGTCTTATGAACCTCACTTGAACATGAGCAGACCACGGCAGAGGTCATCCCCTTGGTGCTGTAGATGAGGAGGCAATGGGTAGCATCGTCCACGGAAGTCCAGGTTGTGCGGGAAGTATCTAACCCACGCCCAAGTCAATACTCCGTGGCTCACTACGTTATCCCCGACTCCTATAGAGCCATACTTACAGTCCAGTAGACACGTTGCGGAAAGCTCTCGCGCTCTTGAGCTTGAGGAGAAAGGTTGGCCGCACCGAGGCCAGCTTCTCATTATCCTTATACGCCTTCATGACAGCTAGCTTGGCCGATTTCATCGCCTTTTCAGTCAGGCCCTCCTTCTCCCCTGGCAGGTTTGGTATGTCCAGGTCAGCTCTAGGAGGTATGTCTCCAATCCTGAGATCCTGCCGCCATACTTCTTCCACTACGTCCAAGACCTGCAGTAACCACTGTAACCAGAGTACTGGAGGAGCTACTAAAATAAAGTAGTCCTTATCACATTCCAAAGCCACAATAGTTGCACACGTTACACGCATTTCTACACTAAAAATGACACTAATAAGTCAGCTAGTAATCGATCCCTATCATTGGCCTCATCTTCCCAACCTAAGCACGACGGTCAAGCCTTCGAAGTTCATGCTCTCATTCCGCATCGAGAATACTGGCATCACCTTCTCGTTGATCTTAAAAGGTGTCGAACCGAGGTAGTCCAGGATGCGTTGGACTCTGGTAAGATCGACATGCCTTATATCCCGAGACGTTATCCTACTTCCTGACAATGTGAGACAATCCAGCGGAGCGATGCGAAAATTCATCACCTGTGAAGCGAATAAACGGTGTTCTATGTGTGAGATATCCTCCCTCCCAGAACCCCTGCCATGGGTTAGGCTTGCACACTAACGGCTGTAGTTTAGTCGCTAGTAAGTGGGCTGGCGATCCCTCTAGACGACTTGACGAGCTCGACGATCCATTACCCTGATTTAATCGGGTAGTATTGAAACATTTGTTCGCTCCCCTCAGCTGAGATCAGAAGTTTCCTCACTGATTCGTATGTATGTATATTCGACTTCGGGCAGAAGTATACAGAAGCCAACAGGAATTTCCCAAAATTTCCATATTGTCATCGACACATGTGGTTGACCATATGCATATTTTCCCACACTGGACTCAGTGATTCGGTCATCCACAGGAGCATGCCTGTCAGCCGCACCCTACCGTTCGTAATAGCGCATCAGCTGCCACCTTCCTAAGACACAGCTCTCCCTGTATCTTGCTCTGTCGCCGTACCAGACGATGCCGGAATGCTCGCATGAGCACCTTCAAGAGGCCAACACCAATACTCGCTTTCCTCCCCAAACCATGACCAGGCCGCTCACCTTGCTATGGTCCCCTCCAGCATGCTTACTCTTGTAGATGCTATAACGCTGATTCACCCTCGTTGGACACGGCAAGAAGCCAAACGCCCGGGATGGGTTCTCCGACACGTCAGTGATCCCCGTAGGCAGGACCGGCATTGTAGTCGAAGAGCTCTCTTCAGCCTGGAGAGGCACGTCCTACAGCAGACATGCATGCATACAGCTTGGCGGCGCTAGTGGATAGGAGATCCTCTTCAACTCCATACACGACTTACCATAAACTCTGAGAAACCATCATAGTCCTCCTCCTCCTCTTCTTGACCATCTTGCTCATCCTCAACGACCGTTATACTGTTGAAGGATTGGTCCGCCGAAAACGCTGCTGTTGCTGATTCTGCCTCTGTGGATGACCCATGCCTCACCGCAGTCTGCCGGATAAATCACTGACGTCAACCACAGAACTTACTTTGTCCATGCGTGCTTCCTCACTGAGCTCCATCTTACATGCATGGTAATCACCATGAACGAACGCCTCGGCCATTAGAGACCGCACTAATACCACTCCTACCCGAACCTACTTACAAAAAATATCAAAGCTACTGTCTAGAAGCGGTCTAATTGACCTTCTCTATAGTATCCCAGTCCTGGTCGGCTCCCAACTTGGATTCCATCATCCTCTGCAGTTGCCGTGTTTGACTAGGGACGGTCTTGCCACTAGCCAATGCCGCCTCATTACTCGCCTCTAGTAGCCTCTTCATACGGAGTTCTGAAATTGCATTAGACATGCTGAACGACAGTTCGCTGAACATGGTGGTGATAGACATAACAGACGAACTAATCTTCTTCACATCACTCTTACTCCCATGTAGGTTTTCCAATCGCCGACGATTGAGCTCAAAGTTAACTTGTGCGCCGACCTGGGAGCAGACGTTGGTGATCGAACAGGAGTACACGCGTGCAGGCAACTCCTCCACCTTCCCCGCTCGAGCATTCCAGTGCCTATTATAACAACACTCATGATGATCACATCACCAGAGTTAGAAAGTCTACCGTAGTGTCTCTGTAGCACGATCATGCGCGTCTTGCACGAGCCCATCGGAGCCACGAGGGGCAGCAAACGGGTGACGACCACTATTTGGGGTACACAGCATAGTAAGGACGTTACGAACAGTGACGACCGATATCAGGTTAATCTCTTCTGAGCTCAGCGTTGACAAGAATGGATGAAGATCTCTCGATTTCTCCAGTCTATTAGCCAAGAGTCGACACCACGACATCCACACTGACTTGTCCGTCAGGGAATCCGTCGCCTTCCCTTGCTTACTCAGCTGGTTGACATACTCCTCATATTCAGCCAGGGCCTGTCTAGTATTCTCATACTCTATCACAGCCTGACGTCTTCTCAACACACGCTCATACGAGTCGGCATAGCCCGGTTCGACTCGTACACAGTATTGGGCCCCTTCACCGTAAAGGAGGTCTCTGACACCTCGCAGCCAAACCGCTGCATCTGGATCGTCAGTTGACATGGGCGGCAGACCCTCTACCAGCAACTGACCATCGTCGTTCGGCTCCGCTAAAATGTCCTCGAAAAGTATACCATTTTTACTCAGAAAATCGTCAGCTTTCAGTATTGACTCTGTTAACTTCAAAACGTCGACTTCCCCGGGATCGTCCAACACCGGAAGAGCCCGGCCAGATTTCAACTCGAGCATCGCTGCGAACTGGTCGCGGCTGTCCAGCAGATCCTCCAATGCTGCTGAGACAACCTCAGGCACTTGCGGCTTGTAAGCTCGCATGGACAGCGTTCGTCTCGCGAAGATAACCACTGAGCCTCGTGCTGCCGACAGAAGGGTGTTGGAAAGAGGTATGTGAGCTATAAGAGGCATTAGTATACTCAAAGATGCATAAAACGGGAAGGAACTAGGGTGATGCATAAATTTCAACACAGAGAAACATGCCGATATTATAAAGTTGATCACGTTGTCGGCGAGCGCTATCTTTACAGTTGTCGGCGACCGCCACAGTAAGCGATTCCTTTTCTGCCAGTTACTGGCCTCTGTCGTGAGTCTAGAGATAATCTACACTGGGAAGTACAATAGTGTGAAGAGCATGAACGTATGTTCTACTGTGTATCATTGCAACTATTATAGGCGCTACTGTATATTTTTCCTGCTGCGCGGTCTGGTCCGCCCTATACTTGACCTCATAAACTCCGTTGCTGCACTAGGTGTAGCTCGGAGTCGCCTGACCGTACGGCGGCTCCGAGCGACAGAGACAGGGAGAGGGGGAAGTGTAATAATATACCCACGCGTTGATCCCTAGCGTAAAAGGTTTGCCTGTATCCAACGACCTTACCGATGATAATACCCATTTGTTCCCATTCTCACTGCGGCAATTACTTGCGTGAATGATTTCACCTATCGGTACCAAGTTCCTTTATTTTCGTCTAACCCCGGAACGAGTTACCATCCTCGGAATAGTCCTAGAGTGTGGACTGTAAATCCTAGTAGGCCAAAGCTGGACAGTAGATTGACTAAGAGGGGAGCACTGGATATCAGAAACTGTACGTAGAAACCAAATGTGGATATGGTGGTCATCACGAGCCGAAGAACCAGCTCCATCGTCGTCGAAGTGTCTGCCACCGAGACTCGTTAGGATCTGGAAGTTTCACATTGGAGAGGTCGATGGATCCCCGAGCTGTAGACCCAGAAGCCACAGCTTTCCTGAAATCGAAGCCAAGTAACAGCAAGACACCCTCGCAGCTGAAGCAATACTTGAACGCTGCCTTCATCCGAGCCTCCGCCGCTTGCCTTGCATTGGTCTGGGATGCCGTAGAGCCGTGCGACTCGTCATGAGCAGAGATAAGACCCGAATCAACCAGAACCTAAGATTCGCCACCAAGCTTCGGCACGGCGGATGCTTCTGGGTACTGCTCACCCGTTCGACCTCGGGACCAGCTCGAAGACTCTTCAATAGTCCCAGGGTGGTCTCGCTGTCTCGAGAGGGCGGGTTAGTCGACACTGCGCTGAGGAGGATCTTTCCGACCAGAGCAGTGAATGCGGGACCTGCGATGATCATCAAAGTGAAGTCGAAGGAATTGCATTGGTCTTACTCGACTCCTCAGAATCGTTCATCAAGGACCGCGTTACGAGTATTATATGGCACTGCTGCTGCGTTAACGAGCTCTTCGTGTCGAGGAGAGCGACCGCAGCAGCATCGTGGAGTTCCCGGAAGCTTGCCGGCGGTGGTGAAGATGTTGGTGATCCGTCATCACCGAGACGACCTCTCCCAACGGCCCTACCATATGCACTCAGTGTTAGGCAGACGGTAGCTGGAGGGGTGCCCCCGCGCAAAAACTGGTATTTCAAAGCAGGGACTAAATCAGCGAGGAAACCCTCCGGCCCCTTCAACAGCTTCACGCAGTTGAGGGCAATCAAAGCCAGGCTATGCACGTTGGTATTATTGGCGAACTGAGGCGATGTGATTCGCGCGGCGAGTGGTTGCAAACCGTCTTGAGGGATCTCCATGCAGACATGATCGGCCGCAAAAGAGAGGAGTGAGAGGACCTCCGAGATCTCTTCGTCCTCAATTGGACGTCCTAATACAGTTTGCGCGATAAAGTCCCAAGTCAGTCCCCACTGCAGCCCATCTCGTTGTAGCCGTTGGAGCCCATGACCCAGCCGGAGGATGAGACGAAGGTCAGCCTCAGGTGTGATGACCGTAGAACAGAGATGCTGCATCCACATAGTAAAGGCCGAGCTGCTGCCAGAGGGGGCATCACTGATTGCTATCCCTTGACTAACTGATACAGCCAAGTCGATTAGCATCGGACTAGCAGCGCAGTCGGCCGTTATCACTTTCCGACCGCTCTCGAGAAGCATCTGATATCACCAAAGGGAACACCTCGAAGGATGCAGACCAGACGAATCTACCTCTGCCAGAGTAGCGTTCTGTTGGGCACCGAGAAGTGTGGCCGCATCGGCAGCCCATTGCAGTTCGTCCATGGCTAAACCATCTTCTGCTGTATGCCGGGACAAGAGGCCGACCAATCGATCAGCTGCAGCCGCTCTCCTCCCATCTCGCTTGGAAGGGTCCAGCCGCAAGGTGGCGATGATCAAATCCACCAAGTCGCGCTCAGAAAGGCCTTCACCTCTCTCTAGCCTCCCATCGATCTGCAGCAATTCGTAACTACGTCCCAGCGGATAATTTCACTGCCCGTGAAGTACCTCAGTGAGTAGCTCGCGCCGCGCCTCATCGCTCTCGGTGCTGAAAGCAACCCCCAAGCTCGCTAGTTGGAGAGAATCCAACGTCGACAAGCGATTGAGAAGCTCCTGGGTTATTCTCCTGAAGAGCATATACTAAATACTAATGCCATATCGCTTCCTAACCTGGCCAACGCCGCATCCACCCTTTTCACAGGGCCGAGGCTCGAAAGCAGCAGTTGGAAGTCTGCCGCAGGAAGCATCTAGCGACCACGCATCCCATCTGGCGACGATATTTCGCGCTACTACATTTTCCACCCGTTTCGATAGAGCCGCGGTAACCTCAATGTTGTCGGAACCCCTCAAGATACCAAGGTCAGCCGCGACTAGGAATACTGCCAGAGCCTGCTCTTCCTCGAGGCCAGTGGAAGACGAATCTTCCGACCTCAACAGGGGATTTATAACTCTCGATAAAAATACCTGAAAACAAAGCTAGGAGGGCCCCACTCAACCCATGAGAATTGCAACACCGAATACCCCCCCCCCACCTTTCGATAATCGACAAGCATGCTTTGTGGCACTATGCTGGCAACGCAATGCGAGATGTCAACGAACCTCCTGGGGTCCGACTTGAGAGCTCCCTCTGCCGACACCGCCAAGTCTGGAAAGAGAAAATATGAGAGGCAGTGCGAGACCTTGAGCGGTACCTGCTAGTTCCTCTCGAGGTGGCACCTCAGGAGCCTTCCTCTGTAGAGCTGCGGCCGCCTTGAAAAGACTGTCCACTGGATGCAATACTCTGGAAGTTGCCGCAGCAGAAGCAGTAGCGGAGCTTTCTATCGCCGCCCGCAATAATGAAAATCTCGACAGCATTGCCACGCCGAACAACACTGATTCCGCTGAGAGAGCAACGACTACTACTCAGGAACGTCGAAGCCGTGAGAGAACGTATTAAGACGCTCACTAACCCAACGAGATCATCGCCAGCAACGGAAATTCTCAAGTATAGTAACCCAAAAATGCCCCCGGTAGATCCTCTTCGGTAGAAGTGTAATGATCACGATGCAGACACAGCAGTAGCCTTGACGAAGTCCTCAAAGCACAGACGTGCCGTCCGAAGGCTTTCCTCGGTGCTGGCGGAGTCCTCGAGCAACTCCAAGCACTGCTGACGGATGCCGCCGAGCCTCGGACGGACCTCGGGGCGAGCGCGAATAACTTCCATAAACCTGACGACCTCAAACCATCACAGCCATCACGATGAGAGTTTGTAGCACCTCTCGCATATGGTCCTCTTGAGATTCACGTTATGCTTGAAGTGGGAGAGTTTGAATATTCCCTCAAGTGTGGGCATAAACGTATCGAGGATATCGGTCGGATCGTTACGGAGCAGACACGCCTGACGATGAGAAGATGACTAGTACGTAATAGCAACTTCCTACCGAGGCCAACAGGTCCACAGCACCATCACTGCGCTCCCAAGCAACTGCATATCTATCCTCACCGCTGGAACAGTTCATACACCCACCACCTGGACTCTGTCAAAAGGCATCCGGATCACCTCAAGGACGCGCATGCCTTACCTTCTTCTTGAGATGCCCTAAGTGGGTCTTCGGCGCCAGAGAGCCGCAACTGTACATAGTCTGATTCGATACCTGATCCCACCGAATCACTCCCCCAACGCACATTGCCAGTGTCTTGACTGACCTCTTCAGGAGGGACATAGTCCTCGTGGGCTACCTTCTTGGCAGGCACCGAGAAGGGGCCACTGGGAGTATAATGAGAGAACGACTCGGAACTACACAAAACTCTGTCACGGATGCTTAGCAATCGAACGCCTACTTAGGGGACTGCTCATGTGCTGCCCCCAGATGGCGCTTAAGGATGGCCGACAAGTCCACACGAGAGGGCTGATTCTCTGCTAGCTCAGCGAGGGCTGATGCTGCATCACGACGGAGAGAAGGGATATTGTCCTGACGTTACCACCAAAATCTGATATTAATTCCACCATGGCTGCCACCTACCTGCATGAGGTTCTCCAAGGTAGCAGCAAAGCCCTCAACTGCCGCACTTAGAGCTCCCTCTGCCTCCTCACCACGCTTACTGGTATCAAAGCATCTGCTGCCGTTGTTGCCGGTCGATGACCCTTTCTTGGCTTGAAGAGAGGCCGTGGAGTAGAGCTCCCCTATAGCCTGGGCCGCGGTGTCTCTTACAGGCCAGGATTCATCCTAGGGGTAACAACGACAGGCTCATCCAATGAGAAGAGGATCGCTCGGACGCCCACAGTGGAAATGATAAACGAACCCACTACATTCCCGGGAAAATTCATACCACACTTCCAAAGATTCATTGTAAAGAGACCATTGAAAGGCAGCATAGAGAGGCTCTACCTGAGTAGCCTCACTCAGAAGACCAACGAGGCGCTGCATGGTCACTTCACATGCCTCCGCTGTACTCGTCTGAACAGAGATAGATGCCAGTACGACTCAAGAGGACCCAAGCCCTCTACCTCAGCTGCAGCAGGAAGGACCCTCGAGCCTATCTCCCTAACGCAGTGGCAGCTAGCCTCCCGTACGGCATGGTTAGGAGCATTCATGGCCTGTCATCACATTGTGCATTACCAAGGCATTTGCATGAGAGGCCACCTCCTTTAGCACATCCAAGACTAGCGGCATGTTCTCCACAAGAAGCCACGACCCGCCTTGAGGCCCAACTAAGAGACGCCAAGTGCCCTGTGCATGCATACGGACACCTTCGGCGACGTAGTGTCTGTATCATCAGAGTTATGAGCTGCGGGAAGAAGCTGAAGATTACCTGTTGAGGTAAATGGCAACAGCCATGTTGGCAAAATCAGGCAGAGTGGTGAGTCTATCACGTATAGTGAGGTCCGTGAAGGTATCCACCTTGGTGACCACTGCTCTAGCAGCAATACACGACGCGTATCTGAACGAGTCGAGGAACTCGATCCATGGAATCTGGCCACGAAAAAAATCACCAACGCACGCTCCTCATCCGACTAGGGAGAGCCCTCGGGGAGGAGAATGTTGGACACCCAAAGTCACCAACTCGTCGCGCGAGCCAATACTATTCTATAATTCTACAATGCCAAGCGAGCGGCTCCGGATACACCCCGCCCTACTACCTAACCTGACTCCAATTATCCTTCAAGCCTTTGGTGATCCACCCGACCATGTCTCTGAACTCAGCCCAGCCGTCTGCCTCTAGGCCTGAGATGATGCTACACTTCGCTCTCCCAGAGAGTTACGCCTCGCACCTTGACGGCCTGCAACAGTCACAAGGTCCGCTAAAGCAAGGAAGGAGTACTCTCGAACAAAACGGTTGAGATGTGCACTTGACAACCTCAGAGTATCTATCCTCACAATACAGCCTCTCGACGGTTCTACCATCGGGAACAGGTACCTAGGAGATCCTTGTCGAGAGATCCTCCCTCCCCTCGAAATTGCTGTCCACAGCCTAGCACGATCTTCTGTACAGCTCGCATGGAGGTCTCGAGGGACGACCAACCCTCAGTGTCATGATGGCCGAGAGCAGCAGGACGGTGTCCGTCTACAGCACGAGGTACACGAAAGTGTAGAGCACGTGAAGCATACCTCTATGAGCGGCATTATTATCATCAGCAGCTACAATCCGGACTCTGTGATCTTCAATGTCATTGAGAAGGAAATCCTTCATTTTCAGCCACACTGCTCGGCCTTCTCGCTGGCTTTGGGCCTCGAGGAGATCTCCTACAGCGAGGCGAACGCGGTATCTGAGTAACAGTGTGGGAAAGCGGCTAAAGCTACTGTCGAGAGTATTCCCCCGCACATGAACTCAATAGCCATGAGATGCACTCCCGTACTACTCTTTATCCTTCAGAGCAGTATGGACGGCCTCGACCACTCGGCCAGAGAGTTCGTTGTCCTCTAGGAGGTTGAATCCCCCACACTGACGCTCAACCTTGGCCATAACCAGCAGAGCCGATTGTACTGACTCCCACACACTGTCCGCAGTAGGGCTTAACACCAAATCAAGCACGGTGTTTTCTAGAGCTGTAACATCCGATAGCTAATAGGAAGAGTGAATGAAGGCGTTCCCATTGTCCAATCACTACTACCTTTGCTGTATCACCACTATCGACATCTCTCTTCATGGACACCAAGATCCCAGCGAGGCGGTCGGCCGCTCTCTCACGGGTGAGTCTAGCCAGACTGCCTAACGCTGCTATCAACTCGGGTACAGACTCTGCAACTGCAGGCATCGACTGAGGAAGGTCGCCTCACTCCAACTATGCCGCGACAAGTATTGAACCAAAACGCAACATGCTTAGGAAGCCGACGACCTCACCTGCTGATGATCCCTCGTAGTCCCAGCCGCTGCTGCCTCGTTGTTGGACGAAGGAGTCATGTAAGCTGAGTTCAAACGGTTAGTACTACGAGGAACTCAGTCTCGGTTGCCACAGACTTCAAAAGGCGATCACATGAGAGGACGAACTTCATGTAGATAAGCATAGTGTTTGCAATCCGAGGGCTTTGCATGAACCGAGATACAAAGTTCGGCTGATTAGCGGCGAACGTCCAGATTTGAGAACTTCCAGGAAGGGAGACCGTTGGGATGGTCTCCGTACACGACATCGAATCTCTTCGAGAGACGAAAGTCCACTTAGCAGTTCAAAGGTGCTTAGGCAGGCATCCCATTAGTAGAACTCATTAACAGGTGAATTGGTGTGAGGGACTCCAACTTGGAGGAGTGGGAAAACTTTTGATGGCTGTTGTTAAAATCATCCGTAATACGGAGTGAAAAACGCAATATCATACCAACAACTCTTGATATTCTGGTCTAACGGTGGAGCGACAATTTCTCTCAAGCAACGACCCTGGTTCAAACCGAGGTGAGGCAACTTTTGTAGCATAAAGTTGATTAGTCGGCTTGTACTGTACTTTCTCCCACATTGTCCTCGCGGAGCCTCGTAGACAGGCCACATAGTTTACGAACTGAACAAAATTCACGGCCAGAAGTATCTCATCTGAAACCCATCATGGAACAGATTCGAGCGAAAGGGACCATTCGAGTAATCACGAATTACTGTTTATACAGTTGACGGGTTCTATGTCTTCGACGGCGTTACGATATCATCACCTATCGTTTGGGGAGATTCAGGCCGTTACGGTACTCTACAGACCCTGCTTATCGTTTGGGGAGGTTCAGGCCGTTACGGTACTCTACAGATCCTGATACTGTATGTCATATAACATTCACCTATCCCACATAGTAACTCGACACGCATCGTTGTTCCTAGTAATTCTGGGCGTGCATGATAGAAGAGTTATTCTAATGAAAATGAGGAGAGCCAAGCAAATGAAACTACATATGGTTGAAGTGTGATAGATAGCAGATTAAGAAATGAATCTAGATCATATATCGTCGCTATTTATGATCTCTGCCATCGATGCCTGACAAGAACTAGAAGCCGCAAAACAGCTCAAGGAACTCACCCGCCTCAAGCGTGCCTAGCCACTGCATGCGATGCACGTCTCCTCGTCCTCCTGCACCTAAACAGACTGATTCGCACACATGCCCAACCACAACCAGTGATTGACGATTAACCCGATTCATCGAGTGATTCGAAATCGAGAATACGTGAACAAGCAGAAAGCCTATGAGAAAAATATGGACGGACGCCTGACCCCCGAACTCCGTGCTACGTATTGAGGTTTCAAGGGTGACGTCCTCGGCTTCAGAGGCGACTCCATTGTAATCTTCTTTGCATCCAAGGTAAACTGAATGGCATCAGCAGCAGCTTTTGTACGTAAATAATATCTGACGGAAAAACAACAGTATACACTCGCACAACGTTCTCGAGCTGTAAACTCACTGTCCAGTTTTCAATCCCAATTTCCAGCCATAGAAGTGCATGGAGGAGAGCTTGGCGTTAGTACAGTTGGTCATATGTATATTCAGTGACTGGGATTGGTCAATATACCTACAACCACCATATAATAACTCTTCGAAAACGCACACAATCGTACGGTCCTCGCCCAGCGGCCATGTCCAGAATTTTTTTCTGTTTTATTTCCCAGACAGTCTTATAGAGTTCCTGAACACATGTAATAACTCTTCCTAGAGACCACGACCAGGGTTAGTCTTCACTCACCTGAACTTCCTTAGGGATCTCCTCGACCCCCTGCACTGAGCCTTTCTGCCTGATTATCTTATCCTTTATTTCGTCGTTCCACAACCCTAGCTCCATAAGGTCATCGACCAGATGCCGATTCACTTGGACGAACTCGCCGGCAAGCACCTAAATTGCAAAGCAAGTTCGCCAGCCAAAAAAATCTTTCAACAACACCCTACGCGGCGAACATATATGTTCTGCGTATATGGTTCGAAAGCCTCATTGTTTCCGAGTATTTGAGCAGTGCCTGGAGCATTAACGCGTCAAACAATATTTACTATAGTGAACAAGGCTTACTGGCGGTAGGCATTGGGGCGATCAAAAGGGAGTTACGCATACCGTTCTTCTTGATCTCTTCCTTCAATGAATTCCAATCCCACCTGCCCGAATCTGGGGTCACATCTGAGAACAAACGGGTGAACATTTTCAATAGACCAAAGCACAACCTCCTACCCCACATATCAAACTGCAGGATCCCCTCGCTAGCTGGACTACCCTCGAACGTCTCATAAGGCCTAGCATAAGTACATGACATAACTCAGCCTTCCCGAAGTGGCAACTCACCCATCCTTCTTGGCCAACTCCATGCTCGCCTCACACGCGGCGTGGTAGATGGTCTCGAAGATCTCATTGTTCAGCTTCAAGGCCTCAGGCGACTCGTATGGGAAACGCATTAGGAGGAATGCATCCGCAAGTCCCTAGTCGAATACGTTCTACTTGGCCGTCAACAGGGCCCGCCAATGTGCCCACCTGAACGCCAATTCCAATAGGTCTATGACGCATGTTGCTTCTTCTGGCCTCTGGAACAGGGTAATAGTTGCGATCGATAACCTACAGCTCCAACCACTACTTCAATACGCCCAAACGAGAGTACTTACCTTGTTCAGGTTTCTAGTCACTACCTTGGTGACTCGATGAAGACGGTCAAAGTCATAAGTACCTAATACGACCAAACTGATGCTACGCCGAACTAAGCCCAGCACGACTCGTTACGGGTCTTTTTATCGACGAACATATTGAGTGCAATAGAGGCGAGGTTACATACGGCTACTTCATCCGGGCTGGTGTACCTGACAGAGCTCTCTTAGGTAGGCAGCACCAAAGCTGTACACTACTCGATGATTTCACAGCACAAGTTAGAGCATCGAATCGTTCCGAGGTTCTTCTGGTTACTCTTACGGTTCGCCGAGTCCTTATATCTGAACTTAACACAGTGGACCACCAAGACGGCAGCCCTTGAGCTCCCCCATAGAAGAGGGGCCAACTTACAACATGTATGGAATGCCGGTCTCTTGCTGTGATTCCAGAATTTTGAACCACAGTGACTGGGCTTTCACTGTCTTCCTGCCAATACCATCCTTCTCATACTTTTCATAAAGAGCCTCGAACTCGTCACCGTATCTACCCAAGTACGAATCCCATCACAGACACGCCCCCCAAAGACGCGACACACGACAGATCAGCCTCGACGTGTCTCACAGATGAGACCGGATGCCCTAACGTACGTGTCCTGGAGGCCAGGCGCCTCGTTGGGACAAAATAACGTCCAGTCACCGTTGGACATAACGCGCTTCATGAAAAGATCGGGAATCTGAGCAGACCGCATCACACGTGATAACCAACGGTAAACTGTATGCATACCCATAAGGCATAGAAGAGGTCACGAGCACGCTGCTCTTCCTTTCCATGATTCTTCTTCAAGTCAAGGAACTCGAACACATCGGCATGCCACGGCTCGAGATACACCGCAAAAGATCCCTTCCTCTTACCACCACCTAGCCAATCATCACCACCGCAGACCACCGCTACCATATTCGTTCACCTTGATCCACGTATCTCGCAGTATCATTAAACACTCTTAGCATCGGAACTATCCCATTAGAGAAACCATTGGTGCCTCTGATGTAACTCTCAGTAGCTCTAATGCCAGTAATAGCAACACCAATACCACCAGCGGTCTTCGAGATCATCGCGCCTAAATCACACGTGGTGCACTCCTGGCTGGCGATACGTGGCGAAACCCACACTGCTTCAAAGTGTCATAGATTCCCTCAATAGAGTCTCCCTTCATAGAGAGCAAGAAGCAGCTCGACATCTGAGGATGCGGTGTACCCGAGTTGAACAGAGTAGGAGTAGCATGAGTGAACACTCTAGTGGACATCAGATCATATCTGACCATAAGCCAAGACGTAGGCCCTCACAAACTGACGACCACGACCACTCCCACGTCTCTATAGCTGCGTCCACATCATCACCATGGATACCCACTGCCACCCTCATGATCATGTGCTGCGGTCGCTCAATGCATGACTTATCCGAAGGCCTTTTCAACAGATACGATCTCTCCAACGTCTTGAAGCCAAAGTAATCATAGTCGAAATCACGCTCATAGTCGATCGCCTGCCGCCGCGAGTGCACCATCCAGAATATCTTCACCTTCTCACCTTATCAAGCTTTTCAGCATTAGCCATGACTATGTTGTAGACCTCCTCACTGACCAGAGGGGCATGCCGACCACGACCATCGGTGATTTGGTACAGCTCAGTGACCTGATCACACCTACACCCTCAAGACGCTAGACCGACCTCCCTACCGTATCCGAGAACTTCTCGTGAGTGTTCTTGTGCAAGTTACTGACAGCAATCCTAGCCGCCAGAGTGGAGAAATCTGGATGCACTTGCGACATATACGCGCACGTCTCAGCAGCTAAGGAATCCAGCTCCTAAAGCACACCAACATCAACTATCGAGATCAAACCCGACAAGCTCCGACTCACCGTAGTAGTGACACCCGGGTAAATTCCTTCAGCAACCTTCTGCGTTATCTGCGTCACATCCACATAGTCTTCGTTGAGGCCTCTAGTCAACGGACGAATCCTCTACAAGAAGAAGCACGCGCTCATCATAACAGCAGTTCCGACAAATGATGACGTACTCTGGTGATCTTGTCGAACTGAACATCAGCCTTCTGTCCATTACGCTTGATCACATACATAACCATTTTCGGCGAGGAAGATCTCAACACACAAAGCACCGAAACAGCTATACAACAGCAATACACGAGATCAATTATCAACTCAAAACAAGTCCAACGACTGCATCATATAATTGCCTGAGATAATAACAACAACCTATCCGTATTGGCAGCTCGCAGTAACTAAGCATCCCGTGGGAGCTTCTTCGACAGTGAATTCTTTGTACCAACTTTCTTGCAGTACCTACCAAGCACATCACGCTACAAGCTCGGCACGTTACACACGAGCACAGCAGTCATCATAACAACGACTCACTTCTTCTCCAAATCGTCGAGGAAATCACCTTGCCGCTTCTGTTGCTTTTGGCGTATAGCGAGGGCTAGGTCTTCCAACGTGGGCTCCTTTTCTGACCTACACACGGCAGATATACCCATGAATGAACGACATACAGTAACATCACTTCTTCGCCTCCTTCGCCTCTCGCTTACACTTAGCAGCTAGGCGCTTCCCATTACGTCGGAGCTTGACTAACGACGACTCGAACACCGGTAATAGGTCCTGCATAAGAAGATGAAGTGTATCCCATCAGTGAGGCGGCACCAATCATACTAGTGCAACATAGCTAACAAACTTCTCCTCAGACTTTCCAATACCATCACCGGTACACCAACATGCGGACTCACCTGCCTCTCCGAAGTCACGTACGACCGGATGAACTCGGCAAACCTCTCCACATCATCCGGGGTAGATAGAATGATCCACTCCAGTAGCTCAGATACATCACCACTAAAGGCACCGATAGGCACCCAAGGTGACAACACTTGACAACACGTACTTATGCTCCTCCACAAAGCGCCGGAGGTCTTCCTTCTCCTCGTCCGAATGTCGGTACTGAGCAGCGAACGAGTCGATGTCCTCAGCTGTCAAGACCGGGTACAATCTAATCACAAGTTACTGCTGTACCACAAAGATGAACAAGTACATTCTCCTTCTCACTCACTTGCGATAATATTGATACGCTTCTCTGAATTCGCTGCTTTCGTCCTCGAAAACAGCGAGATCTCCATCGCTCTCATCATACCTGCCGTCAACAATGACTCACCGTGCTTGAAAACCCTACCTCTTCTTCTGCTCAGGATCACTCAGAATAGTGTACGCTCTTTGCAGTTTGACGAAACTCTCATTTGCTCGGGAGTCGCCGGGATTCTTATCGGGGTGGACCTAACTGGACGACACGACACATGTCAAAAACTCCTGAAAATGGATACTAACCTGGCGAGCACGAAGCAGATAGGCTTTACGAATCTCACCAATACTAGCATCACGTTCTACCCCAAGGAGACGGTACCTACCAGTGGGGAGGAGGTTGCACTTCCCACCGAACGCTGAGGCTGCTCACTTACAATAAGAAAGCATCATCCCCGTCTTGAGGAGTTCCATCGTCCCCTCCATCGCAGGTCATGTCGATAGCTAAAAAACGCTTCCCGCGAATTTACTCGTTACTCGAACCAAACCACAGTGACGACCAGCGGTATCGCAAACAAGTATAATGGGTACACTCCCCAAGAATCATTCAAGCAGGGAAAAGGCACTGAAAACGAACACAGTAGATTATAGTGCAAGCTTCAGACTGTGGTAGTGACTAAAAGGGATGCACTCAAGTTGTATCGGACACCCTCGACGAAGGCCATCTACTTCTTAGTAGTGTGGAAGTGATCACTGTAATACCTATCATAGAGACAATCAACGTAGATCCATCAGAAAGAGAAGCGCTTACAGATCGCTGATGTAGCTTTGTCGATCAAGGATTGCGAAGTTTTTCTCCTGCTCCTTGAGGAAGTCCGGTTCTTGTGATGCTCGCGTCGCCTCGTCGAGGGCCGCGAAACGGTCAAAATCCGAGTTGGTCTGAACACAAGAACCCCTCATTCAGCAGAGGTAGACAGGAATGCGATCGCTTACAATTCGCTGGAAGTACTGCTTGAAATTGGGGTCTTGGAAACGGGAGGCTGCCCCCATGCATCTAGTGAACATAGTCTTCACCGCTGGCGATAGTGCGTTCAACTTAGCCGGTATCGTTGACATTAGTAGTGATGAACTCGTGAGAAAACTGAGCAGGAGAAACATAATCACCACATGGAAGGCCTCTGCTAAGGGCGGAGCACGTCTATCCGGACTCAAGTGCTCGACAGTTATGCATCTTTGGAAGGCTGAAATTCTCCGTAAGAAGCGCGCGCCATAGTGATCGATTACTCAAAAGGGGATGAATTCAATCGACTGTCTACTTCTCTGCTGCCTATCATGACCGTCAAATACGCTCTCTTCGACTTGGACGGGACTTTGACAGCTCCCAGAGGTGCTGCTACTCCCGAAATGTTAGAGCTTATCCAAAAGCTAAGGACTGTGGCAAAAGGTAGTGCCGGGGAGGGACGCTGAACTCACTTGATGGTGGTCGTTGGAAGGGCCATCTGCCCTCCTATTGCGACCAAAACTTCAAGCAATACTCTTATCAATCTGAGTGTATTTCAGTCGGCGTGGTATCTGGCTCTGATCTTCCTAAACTCAATGAGCAGTTTACAGCTGACTGCAGGGACTGCGTAGACTACACTTTCCCTGAGAACGGTATCATAGCATATGAAGGAAAGGAAATGGTAGTACTGCATTACACAGCGGGTATGCTTAGCCTCACATACCTTCAGATCGGATCGCATAGTTTTGCCGAGTTCCTCGGGGAAGAGAAACTCCAGGAGATGATTAATTTCGTTTTACGATACTTTTCGGAGATCACCCTTCCTGTCAAGCGGGGAACCTTCGTCGAGTAAGAGCTGAATACCTCCAATGCCGCCGCCGACGACCTCTCATCTAGGTACCGCATGGGGATGCTCAATTTTTCACCTGTCGGACGACAGTGTTCTCAAGAAGAGCGAATCCAATTCAACGAGTAACTCAACTGTATTCCGGCTCTTTCGTTGACCGTCATCACGTCAGATACGATAAACAACACGGAATTCGTCAGAAGTTTGTCGAAGAGATGGACAAACAGTTTAGCAAGTGAGCCTCGGGGTGGCGACTGTCATAGAAACTGGTTCCCAACAGGTACGGTGTTCAGTTTGCTATAGGCGGGCAGATTTCTGTCGATTGTTTCCCCAAGGGATGGGATAAGACCTTCGTTTTGCGGTACCTCCCTGAGGATGCAGAAGTACTATTGGAAGCAGGTGAATCACCATCGTATCTTTGGGCATAGATTCACTTTTTTGGAGACAAGACTACACTTGGAGGAAACGACTACGAGATTTATGAGCATCCACGTAAGACAAAGTCGCTGCGCCACAGAATTGTAAGTGGCGTTTATCATCTCGATATTCCGAAGGTACAATAGGCCACTCTGTGAAGGACCCTAAGGATGCCATGCGGCAGATTAAGGAGATTTTCGGTATATAATCGAACCCCGTAATGGGTCTTGTGCGAAACCCCCTTATGTCCTCGCTATGTGACTTGTGTTAGTATCAAATCAACAGGTGTAGCAATGGTGTTCATCTCGCGATAAGAGAGTACACTATGAACGGGAAGTAACAGTAACGTTATGAGCTTATCGTTTTGACCATACAACGAGGCTCACTCTACTCCTCATTACGCTTCCTCTTGGGACTCCAATTTGAGAACGGTCGACAGCAGCACGATTCATCACTACACTCTTGGGTGGTCTTCAGGCATCGTATGCCGACCTCTTTGAAGACCTTACGGGGACCTTCAGGAAAGTCTACCATACTGAACCCTAGTTCGCCAACTTCACCGAGATAGACACTAGGACCCGATGTGCCTACGAAAAGAACAGCATTGCATGCGGCTAGTGACTCGAGAGCTTTACCATCATCTCTATCGTAACCGACCAAGAAGTCGAAACGGTTGGCCGGGCTGCCGTAGACGCTCTCTGTGTCCATCCATTTGTAAAACTGGTCAATAATGTGAAAGCAAATTCGCTCCACCTCCTGCATTCTCGGTACGTCGCCGCGGAACCACTTCTTCGCGGCTTCGACAGTCTTAGTCTCGTGTTCGAAGTCGATAAAGAGACCAGCTGAGTTCACAGCTCGGAACCTGACCAAAAACACGATCGACCAACTCGATCGTTGAAAAGTTGGATAACCTAGTATAAAGGATCCTCTCAACTTTTCCGTTCACGACGAACATCCGTAATTCCAAATCTACTGGCACCCTCTGTTGGACGAATACCGAGTCGACCTTGCAACCCTTCTGTTCGAACAAGTCAAGCATTTGATAAGACAGTTCCCCAATATTATCACAAGTTCTGAAGAGAGTAAGGAGCTGAATTGACTCAATTGCAACGTGAGAGGAATCTCACCTAACATCAGCAGCCTCCCAGGAGTATCCAAGCTTGGCGATTGCACCTCGAGGAAGAGGGTTCCTCTTCTGAGCTCCACCACTGGTCATATCGCATAACGCCGACAGCCGCTCCCAAGTGAGCTGAAATTGCTGGCAATGAGAGACTACTGACAAGCGACTGACTCACTCTGGCTGCACTGTCTGGGGAGGCGACGACGTGGCCACGAGAAACGCGGGTCGTAGGGGGCAGGTGAAGGTCGGGTATTGTACAGAGATGAGCATAGAAAGCCTTCGACACGATGGTATCCAGCCTGACATGTAGGTACTCACATCACAGATATGCGTACTGTTACAGATGGCTAGGATGAGGGAACATGGTGGGGACTCCCATCGCCTCGATGCCGACCATCAGCTCGAAGAAGGCGTCCTTGTCAATGTAACCACCAGCATCACTGATGTTATCCTCGAATGCAGTGGGCCAGAGGAAGTACCTTCATCCGGGTAATCGGCTGAGAGGAGCACCTGCTGTTGACTACATCGCCGCCTTATGGCGACCAGTGAGCATTTGTCTGATCGCTAGCGGGCTGATTTTCCTCAGATCATCAGCATTCGTGACGAAGGCACTGAGGACCTAAGAGGAGTCATCATGGAGGCAGCGCGAGTTGATTCGTAATGGTGACCTCGTAATCGTTCCTGGCAACCTTCCTTATGCCCTTCTGCATCATGTGGCAGATGTAAGTATCCGAGACGTTAGAGCCAGCCTCTCCCCAACTCTCCCAGTCGTAGTCGTTCACTATACCGAAATTGGGATTACCCCAACGCACCTACATAGCGAAGCACGTACACTCTCGGTAACATCATATTGCACCATTGAGGGCTCACCACGAAGATAGAGAGGCTGGGGGTCGGAGGGGACGTGAGACGGACATCTCCAGGGTAATAGGCTTGCTCTATGTTCCTAGTATCCGTGGTATTCAGCACATCCTGTTCCCGATCAAACCATATACGGTGTTCATATCGTACCTATGGACCAAAGCATGCCCACACACCCAAGCTCTAATGTCGACCTTGACATAAGTGTCGTGTTTAGCAGGATTGAAATCGGTCTCCTTGAAGTCCTGGATGACCACTGCTGGTTGCCATCGATCGCTCCACCCGATTTGTGGCCTGTTATAGCCCTGTACGTGGGTGTCCACAGCGAACCAAGCAGGGTCTCTAGGGCCCTTCTGCATCTGATAGAATACCCAAACCTTCGTGCCGGCCTTGACATCACCAAGACTAGACTTGGAGCCCTGCTGGTTACGGTGATGATGATGTGAAGGAGGAGTGGTATGGCCGTCCGAGTTCATAATAGTATCCATACGTCTGATTAACGATAGTGCATCGACCTGGTCCCACTTCAACGCAATAATGGTAACGTTGCCTTGACAAAAAGTACCGTAGATGAACTACTGCTTCAAATATATAAAACATGAAGTCATTCCGCACCCCTGATGCCGCCCTCCTGCCCACTCGTATGCCTCATCTCAATGGCTTGCAGTCGGAGCTCTCTCGAGCTACCGGACCCTGAATGCCCCAATACTGAGTCACCGACTGACATCAAGACTGCTACCATCAGTAGTAAGTTGACCTTCAGAGGAGCCCGTTCGGCGAGGGAAGAAGCTCATGAGCCGACCCAAGGTACTCTCTTGGGTACCACCCAAGGCATGCCCTTGACCTGTCGATGACAAACTTGTCTCTACCGAGATCGATCATTGACCTACCCGTAAAGAGCTGTTGCATGGGAGGCCTGACTGGCAGGAGTGGTTGGCCCGAGGAGCCGGCCCCAGCATTGTGAGTAGCCTCATCATCATAGTCAGAGATGCAACAGGCACACCAAGAGCCCCACCAAGCTAAACGGTTCACCCAGGGCGGCAGTGGTCGGCCGATAATCTGATACAAGAACCATCAAAAAGATCTTCCAAGATACATCGTCACCCACCGCTCTGCAAAGAGCATCTGAGAAATGGTTGCAATTTTTCTTCACTATGTGATAAGATTCGCCACGATATTCGTCCCGGAGCTTGTCGAGGGCAGCTTCTATCTGCCGCATGCTCAACGACGTCCGCCTGTGAGAGGACTGTGACTCTTTCTCAGTGATTCCTGTCCAACCTCACCCCATATCAAGAGACATCTTGAACCGTGCATCTGGTGCGTCCCGTGGCCGACAGTCGTAGACTCCTAATTCCCTATTACCCGATTACATACGGAAGCTGCTCCCCACCTTCGCCTTTTGCAAAGGAATATTCTCTTCCCATTATTTCAACTCCGGTATGATGAGCCCCACAGCAGGGAAGCATCATGTTAGATTCTGCTAGGTCGTACACATTCACGCTCACTTGTAGTTGTGGATTCCGCATGATAAAAACGCTAATACTACAGCGATTACTACTACTACTACTACTACTACTACCACTACTACTACTACTACTACTACTACTACTACTACTACTACTACTACTACTACTAGGACACTGTGATACTTAGACTATAACGCAAGTGAGGGAGGGTATATAGCATTGTCTACCAAGGTACTTATCAAATGAATACCACCTGAGGTGGGGCCAACTACTCTCAGCTTCTGCTGTACTAGAGGTAAGGCCATGGTAGCTTCTACTACTGTCTTTACAAAAACACACGGATAAAAGTACAAACTGTTAACATTGATGATGAGGTCGCTGGAATGGTGCTGTGGCCGTCTCCCTCATGAACATCGTATCAATCATCTTCTCATGCTGGGATTCACATGTCCCCTTCGAGGCCCCGGTGGATACCGCAGGTACCTGAGTACAGTCCAGCCTCGAGATCGTGGGTTCAATCCAAGCACTCGTCAAACGCCAACAGCTTCGATCGAGATTAGCTCGCCCTCCATTACGCTTGTTGATGTGCCGTAGCCGCAGCCGCAGCGGCAGCTGCTTGTTGAGCCGCAGCTGCTTGCTGGGGGTTGGCAGGGGGATGAGGTAGATTAGGATTCTCCCCTAGCGCTGATAGGAGGTCCATCGCACCGGCCATTGCTGCTGTTAACGAACCACAACTCACTGAAACGTCAAGAAGATACCTGAGGCAAACACGTCCCAGCCTCGATTCTAATTCGAATACTCCTCACCTAAGCTGATGCATCCGATAGACGCTCACTGAGAGCTCATACAGCTCTTTGTTATAGGCCGGTCGAACCTTCAGTTTCCATGGTGACAAAGCTTTCCATACAAAGCCCAGCCCAGCCAGAGTCCGCTGCACCGTGAGGGTGACTTGTGCCGCTGGTACCTAGTGCCATCTCGTGAGCGCCATAACACTGTGGATGGGCCTACCCCCATAACCTCCATGCCTAACTTCCACTTAGCCATACTATAATGAGCACTGGTAGCTGTACCACCTCCCATCTGGGGTCCACCCCGAGCAGGTCCACCGGGTCCTAAGGGAAATAGGTCAGGATACGATGCCACGCCATTCATGCAACGTACCCATGCCCAGACCAGGGAATCTAGTAGCTACCGCAGCCGCTGCTGTGGGTGCCAGAGTCGAACTGTTAGTATCTGCACAGACCAGAATTTCCAAACTGACTCAAGACTAGAGTACGCTAAGTATAGCTCCAGCTGCACACACTACATGCTATCCACTGCGCCCAGCTATACACTTACTGTTGGCACATTCTAGGGGAGTATCAGCGTACTTGACCTCGAGGCATTGGTCCAAACCATTCCGCTCAGCTATCTGCCGGCGCTCCTCTAACGTGAATACAGGGTCACCCTGGAGGTTTTCAGACGGAGTCACAAAGTTCCTGAGAATCATCACCATGACCTAATTTACCGCGCGCCACGAAATTGCAACCGACCCAAAACTCCCTTGGCGTTGGATTTTATCGTAGATGAGCTCATAAGCTACTCGTTCACGAGGGGTCAACTGTCTTTGGGTCCGCAGTAGGTTCGAACCTATCCCACACATTATGCTATTCAGTACTGACGGATCAAGTAGCGCTTCCTTACAACTCGTATTCGAAGCCATCATAGAGCTGCTTCGTGGGTCCACTGCGCTCGAGATGGAGGTTACGTTCAGCTTGTGGAGTTCCTACCACACCTCGGTCACTTCCGCCTGACATCACCCATCCTTACCTCGATAACGCCCTTATCAAATAGATGAGACTTATCCGGTCTCAAGTCCCGCAAGGGGTACTTCAAATAACTGAGAGCGCACACTGGAGACCCTTTATCATAATGCATCCTACTCAGGAAGGTTCTTCTTAAACCATTTATGCTGCCGAATCTGTTCGATCGTTATCCTCTTAGTGCTGTCCACAACAAGCATTTGAACCTGAGGACAGAATTGAAATTCTCCGCCACTATCACACTCACAATGAGATCTTTTGCATCGGCCGAGAGATGCCCAGGTAGAGTAAAATTGCCATGTTTAATCTTCCTAAATAGGTTAGGCACCTGGTCGCAGGAATGGACACCAAGAAACCACCACTATGGACTACATTCTCATCATCGAAGGGCAGTGACCCGCACAGCAATGCATATAGTACAACTCCCAACGACCAGACGTCGACCTGAATACGAACAATGGGATGTGCATGCTGGTATAATCCGTTGACACTCTCAGTGACAGGTTCTAAGCATTCACAGTACTTGGAAGGTATGTAGCCTTGGAGCACGATACTAGTATTGCCTGTGGTTCTATCTAATACCAACGTATGTAGCTTTCCCGACCAATACCAGAATAAGATGGTTCAAACCGTGACCTCAACACATGGTCTACGAATCCGAGTCCATATCTCAGGAATGCGTATCATCGCTGCTGCGTATGATTCGAAGGGTGAGACCCAATGGTACTACCTCAGGTCCGACATAAAACCTTCCGGAAACAACTTCAGGAGATGCGTAGTTCGGGCTTCCACAGGAAGTCTTCAGATACTCACCATCACACATCTTATTAGAGAGGCCTGAGAGAATAGTTAATACACACAGAGCCAAGATTATCGATGTGCTCACCGAAGTCACCAATCTTGATGTTGCTATTAGTGCCGTCCAGAAGGAGGTTTTCCGGTTTGAGGTCTCTGACAACGACAATCGTAGAAAACCGCTACGACAAGGGAGTATCTCCATGGCAGGCGAGGACACACTGTCGGCATGTCAAATGGATCGCATCCATTATAGGACAAGCTCTTTGGGCAAACCCCATCACTCGAGGACCGACAGAAATTAGAGCCGAAGGGATCAACGGTGCCGACCAATTGTGTAGTTGGCGTGCCAAGACATGAGTCTTCCTTCCCGATGCCTCACCGATGAGTCACTAAATGACGGTGACAAAAGTCCAGACCCGATAGAATTTGCTGGAAGAACCTTCTTGCTTCATCCTCGGTTAGGCGCATACGATGAACAATATAATCGAACAACTCGCCACCTACAGTAGGCAACAATAACACCTTATGCTGGTTCGTGGCCCGGCAAGGTCACCTCTGCCTACCCGAGACGTATTCCATGATCATGAAGATTTCTGATGGAGTGTCGATGAGATCGTACATCCGAATAACATGGGGATGAGCCATCAACTGCATGATGTTGATCTCACGGGACAGCTTCCCGTGCATGTTCATCTGGTGCATCTTCTGCTTGTTAATTATTTTCACAGCGACCTGACCGTCCACAACCACAAGTGTGACAACTGCTAACCTGTCGTCAACACTACGAGCATTTGATGGCTCGATTCACATCAACATTCTAAGTACGACCATTTGTAGGCCAGGTAGATATTGATCATACAAGAACGAGAACATTCGCAATACGAAGTCACTCCTCTTAGTTGAAGCGATGCAAGAGCGCAGCCTTAACCCGGTATCGGACTACCTTTTCCTTAGTCACCACATGCTCAGCCAACTTAACCTTCCCAAAGGTCCCCACCCCCAGCGTATTCAGCACTAGATAGTCTCCAATCCTACAGGCACCCACTTGTCGTTGATGGCCGCCTCCCTCATGATGATGATGGTGCTCCACTGTCCCACCTCCATGCCGTATATCTACGGCGGGAGATGATGACGATGTAGCTGTTTGTCCGGTCATGATAATAATAAATACACAACCGACCAGAACGATTCAATCGACGAGGCGAATCGAGATTGGGCGCGCGCGGTTTCGATCTCTGGCCATAATTTTTCAAGAGATCAGCTTTTCGAATGCTCAAGGGCACTACGCCATCGTCCTGCCTCAAGCGGAACAGTCTCATTAGTAGCAAGATTAGTCGAAATTAAAGTTAGTGCGGTCTTGCAGACGGAATTGATCTTCCAATCGCCTGTCCTCGCGAGAATGTAGTACAATCATCGTACTAAGGCCTGACTTGCTGTTATATCGCATAGGTGCCCCAGCCGATAGAATTGCTTGTACTAAAGCCTATCTTGGGGTTATGGCATAGGTGCCCCAGCCGAGGGAATGGATTGTACTAAGGCTTATCTTGGGGTTATGGCATAGGTGCCCCAGCCGATAGAATTGCTTGTACTAAGGCTTATCTTGGGGTTATGGCATAGGTGCCCCAGCCGAGGGAATGGATTGTACTAAGGCTTATCTTGGGGTTATGGCATAGGTGCCCCAGCCGAGCGAATGGATTGTACTAAGGCTTATCTTGGGGTTATGGCATAGGTGCCCCAGCCGATGGGATTGATTTTAATTGATGCGGAATTGGTTTTCAAGAGATGTATTACATTGCTGATAGATGTATTCGTAAAGTATCCCAACGGCCTGCCTGCCATGGTCATCAATACCGCCGCCCCCGCCGCCGCATTGGGGGCTCATGTCCCTAGGGGTTGGTGAATCGTGTGTGTCGTAATGCTTGTGGTTCAAGGGGAGTATATTGTAACACCGCCGACTGGTAGGGTATATCAGTGTGCTTGTTAATCTTATACCCCCGGGTCTATCCCGAAAGTGACGTCTAGTTCATCAAAATTGATGTCCATTGTTCATGTTGCTCGGACTGCTGACTCAGCAGTACTGATATGTGTCTTCACGAGCATCCTGTTGTTCTCCTCAGCGAGTTCAACAACTGAGTTCTCCTATCGATTCTTCTATTGGTTGTCATGCCAGTACTTCTGCCATCTCGTGATACCCGTGATACAGTAACCTCCGAATGGGGCTATAGTTATCGGGTGTGAAACCCCGCACCTCCTTGATGGATCCCTTATCTCATCAGCGTTGTTCATCTTTTTCAAACATGTCTGGTCGAGGGGTCATCGCTGGGGTAGGGTCGTCTACGTCATCCTCCTCACAGTCGCCTCCTCCTCCTCCTACCGCTAATACTTCTCTCCCGCCGTGGCCAGGTGTAACACCACCAGTATCGGAGAATTATCCTACGCGCGCCGACTATGAAGCAACAGAGGAGCTGCGGCACTTCATTGAGAACAGGGCTCCGCCAGAGAGCTCTCATGGAATGCTGAAACGGTAGTGCTAGGTGCGGTCTTGACGGGCGTCTGATCTCTGTGGCAGATACGAGGTATTGGTAGAGATCGAGCGAATGGTGAACAAGTGGATCTACGATGTCTCAGCAGGAGAGATACAGTCGAAGGCACGTGTCCTAACGTTTGGGAGGTATTCTCTGTAGAATTTTCGGATATGGTAGAGATGGTGGTCTCAGTTTCCGTCTTGGAGTCATAACACCTATGTCTGATATTGATACTCTTGTCCTCCTACCTAATTCGATATCTCGGGATGACTTCTTCACTGGTGAGAAGGTCGATCTGATAGCTTATATCGTAGGAGTCCGTGTAGATTTTGTGGAAACGATGCTCAATCGCTCGCCTCATGTCACTGAGTGCAACCCAGTACCAGCTGCTCACGTACCCATTATAAAGGTAGTGGTTACGGTGTGTAAAGTAGTTTCACATTGGTGTGGTATCAGGTGAAGTACCGTGGGATCTGTATGGATATATTGGCCGCCTGTGTGCCAACTCACGTACTCTCTGGTGATGTTGATTCGGTCCAAGAGGAGCTTATCTACGACGTTGAGAAACGGTGCATGAAGTCAATGAACGGCATTCGAGTCGCTGGTGGGTGCAGGGAGATTGATTGCTGCACTAAAGGCATCGTTATCAGATAAGATGCTATCCCTCGTGGTGGATACGCAGACCTTCCGGCTCGCCACCAGAGTTATCAAGTATTGGGCGCAACAGAGGCTCATCTATTCAAATGCTATCGGCTACATGGGAGGGGTATCTTGGGCTGTCATGGTAGCGTTACTGCCAGCATTTCAACGGGAGAGGCTGATACCTGTCGTCTCCTAGGTTGGGCGTGTCTGCCAGTTGTATCCAAACTACTCAGCGAAGCAGATTGTAGAGAGGTTCTTCTTTGTCTATGCACGCTGGCAATGGACTGCTACTAGAGATTATGGCAACAGTAATGTGCCACTCAGGAGGTAGCTTACCTTGGCGTTTCTCTAGGTGTTGCTGTAACGTTGTGTCCGATAGAGGACGCAGCCAGCAAGGTTCCGCCTGAGATAGCTGCCGAGCAGGGCCTTCGAAAGTTTAAGGAGTGGAATCCGAACAAGTGAGGCGCTGTGAGTCGTCGATGATCTTGGGAATAGTCATTAGGTACACCTCCGATAGGCATCATGTGATGCCGGTGATCACTCCCATCTTCCCCACACATAACACCACCTATAACGTACAAGAGTCCAATAAAAGGGTCATCGTGCGGGAGATCAAGCGAGGTGAGATAGAAAATACTGGAGGGGCCACCGAGACAGGCTTCTCAGGCCGAGAAATAATGGAGCTCATGAGCATGAACAAGAGCAGTGGAGCTACTAAAGGAAATGAAGTTACCTGGGCAGATCTTTGTGCCCCCTTCCCCTTTTTCCAGGTGAGTCTGTCGTTAGCGGCTGAATCCGGAGCTTTCTCACGGAGCTGCGTTATCTCCCATTTTCAGGTTTATCGCCAATTCCTGCTACTAGAGATAAGCGCTGAGACGGAAAAGGCATTCTTGAAGTTCAAGGGCTTGGTAGAGTCCCGTATTAGAGTGTTGGTGAAGAATCTTGAGACTTGCTGCGGCCACAAGGTAAGCTCACCATCATTGTCATCTCCTATGACCCATGATCAATAGGTTCTGCCCCAACCCCATCCTGTCATGTTCCCGAGGGGGCCCTTAGGGGCTGATGCCATACCAGGCGAGGCTCCTACCTTCCTTGGAGCCTTCGTACTCGGCATAACATTCGACCATATTGCTACAGGTTGGCCGGTGATTGGATAGTAGTCGAGATTGAGGGTTCAAACATCTTCAGACGATCTGGCGGCATCGGCCGAAGTGAGCAAGGAGATTAAGACGGCTTGTGATGGCTTCGCAGAGCACATCACTCAGGCGGCACTGTCAGATGAATGGGACTCCTTTAGAGGGCAGTTCAAGTAGGGCACAGTGTGGAGCATCGGAATTATTGGGATCATGACTTCACTCGTTTCAGTCTTACAATACTGCATCGTTATCTATCTGATTTGCCTGCATATATCCGCCCTAAGCCAGCACGTCCTCATTCAGTCAGTTCGAAACCTGCCGTCGCAAAGGTCGCAGGTTCGAACCCTGATACCGCCACCTTGGTCGAATCGGCTAAGCGGAAACGGACAGAGGAGACTCAAACAGGAACTGCACCTGTTTCGAAAGAGTCTCGGCTCGGGGGTGCATCGTGACAGGTTACTGCCGTATCAGAGTGGTAAAGCTTGTGAACACAAGCCATCATCATCAAGTTGCGTGTTGTTGGTTGTGTATGTTGTAGCATTGACGGATTTCTCGTCATGAACCAATGAGAATTTTTGTTGGGTTATTTAGTCAATTCGGACCCTTATTGGTACGCAATCGGGTATCTACGGCAACCCAGCGGACGTTCCGTCCCTACTGTATTGCTCATAAGACAATCACGCGAGGTGAGTATATGATGATATGATAGGATAGAAAAGCTCGAACTTCCACCCCCCCCCCCCACCACTGACCAACTCGAAATTCAAAAGAGTAGGTTTTCCCTCAGACCCTAGTGGTAGGTATACGCTCACCAATATCATCACTGTCGTCATATCGAACTCAAAAACGATCATCAGCTTCATTAACCTCTCGCAGTGAAGAAGGGAAGACCGCAAAAAATAACTACCAGTCACATCGTTACTATCATTATCATTCGGCGGAAGACAGCTCAAAAAAGGTATTATTGAACGAACTTGTCTTCGCGCACGAGTAGCTTGCGCCCTTCAAAGTCGTACTCATTATACTTCTCTGAAAGGAGAAGTATCCATAACAGAAAAAGTGTATGGTGGAGGTGGCTCACCGATGGCCTTGGTAGTGCTCTCTTCATCCTCGAAGAGAACAGTGGCGAAGCCTCTAGAACGGCCGTCCCAACCTTCGGCGATATCGACACGTATAACTTCACCGCATTCACGGAAAAGATCTTTAAGATCTTGCCAGGCTGTCCTCCAAGGTAACTGAGTAGGAGGGTACTACTAGGAGCCATACCATAGTAATCTGTTGTACGTTGCCAACGTAGATGAGCCTCCCTTTATCACGAGGGCCAACACGAAGTGGTCTGAGGCCGCCCTTGCCTTTGTAGCCCTTAAAACCCTTACCCTTACCAGCTGAGGACGAGCATGTGTAAGAGGGTATCCGAATTACCCACAACTTACGGTATCCCCAATCAAATCCCCAATCCCAATATCCCTTCCCTTTACCCTTCCCTTTCCCTTTACCCTTACCCTTACCCTTGCCACCACGAGGAGAGCCTGTACCATACAACACTACTACACAGTAGAGAAGAGACCTGCCCAAGACTACCACTCTCGGACCAAGGCTTCGCAGGGCCACGGTCCTCTCTGACAAAGATCTTTCTCTCGCCCAATTGCGTCTCATTGAGCGTATCAATAGCCTTCGCCACTGAGCTCGCCTCCTTAAACTCGACTATCCTGCAAGCCACTTGCCGATGCTCAACACGCGTTCGCGCGATGCAGTCCATGCCGCCAACAGTGACTCACCCGCAGCCTTTGGATTTACCATCGTTTCTGGTCATAATATCGACCGACACGACAGGTCCAACCTTCTTCATATGATCACCGAGCTCATCTTCGGTAGTCTGAGGTGATCATATTGGAAGCCTCTTGGGAGTATTCGAGACGTAATAATACCAACTTACCGTCCAATCGAGATTGCCAACATAAACACACTTTTCCTGCGATGCCATACTGCTTCCTTTAAATACTTCTATCAATAACTATTAATCCGCTGTGTCGAAAGTAGCACTTGAGCGCCGCCCGCCACGTTAGGAAAATAATACGCCTGATCGTACCGCACTCAGTTAAAAGAGCACCCGGCGACCGTGCGACCTGCGTCGAACAAAAAAGCGGATTCAAGTCATTGCAAGTGTGCAAGATTTAGTGTATTTCGTCGAACCTGCGGGACGCCCAGACTCCTTCACTAAATTTACGTAAGTAGCACTTTTCTCCCACCATTCTCCAAACTTCGCCACTTCATTTTCCGTCCGCCATACTTCACAGTTCGTCGCTTAATCGTCCAAGTCAACTTGACCACGATGGAAGGATTGTGTCAAGTGGGCATGGCTAAGCTAGTTGCGCTATAGTTGACGCTAGTCTTTATTCGACAGTAGCTCCTGACTGTAGTACGATAGTATGATTAGGATCCCTTAGTAACGGGTCGACAATTCTGCAGGGTTCTTCACTCATTGGTGTGGGAAATACCGTTAAGCCCGTCTTTGTAGTTAGATGGGAATCGTATAAGTTCATGAAGCGTGTGACACGCCGCGTGTCCACTTCAGCGTGT